>NC_069501.1:731385918-731624949 GCF_027579735.1 Bombina bombina | reverse complement strand
GGATTAGCCACTGCTCCAAGGATTTTCACAAAGGTACTAGGGTCCCTTCTAGCGGTTCTAAGACCAAGGGGCATTGCAGTAGTACCTTACTTGGACGACATTCTGATTCAAGCGTCGTCCCTGTCAAAAGCAAAGGCTCATACGGACATCGTCCTGGCCTTTCTCAGATCTCACGGATGGAAGGTGAAAGAAAAAGTTCTCTGTCCCGTCAACAAGAGTTCCCTTCTTGGGAACAATAATAGATTCCTTAGAAATGAGGATTTTTCTGACAGAGGTCAGAAAATCAAAACTTCTAAGCTCTTGTCAAGTACTTCATTCTGTTCCTCGTCCTTCCATAGCGCAGTGCATGGAAGTAATAGGTTGATGGTTGCACAATGGACATAGTTCCTTTTGCCACGAATTCATCTAAGACCATTACAACTGTGCATGCTCAGACAGTGGAATGGGGATTATACAGACTTGTCTCCGAAGATTCAAGTAGATCAAAGACCAGAGATTCACTCCGTTGGTGGCTGACCCTGGACAATCTGTCACAGGGAATGAGCTTCCGCAGACCAGAGTGGGTCATTGTCACGACCGACGCCAGTCTAGTGGGCTGGGGCGCGGTCTGGGAATCCCTGAAAGCTCAGGGTCTATGGTCTCGGGAAGAGTCTCTTCTCCGATAAACATTCTGGAACTGAGAGCGATATTCAATGCTCTCAGGCTTGGCCTCAACTAGCAAAGGCCAATTCATAAGGTTTCAATCAGACAACATGACGACGTTGCATATATCAATCATCAGGGGGGAACAAGAGTTCCCTGGCGATGAAAGAAGTGACCAAAATAATTCAATGGGCGGAGGATCACTCCTGCCACTTGTCTGCGATCCACATCCCAGGAGTGGAAAATTGGGAAGCGGATTTTCTGAGTCGTCAGACATTCATCCTCCCCCCCCCCCCCCCCCCCCCCCCCCCCCCCCCCCCCCCCCCCCCCCCCCCCCCCCCCCCCCCCCCCCCCCCCCCCCCCCCCCCCCCCCCCCCCCCCCCCCCCCCCCCCCCCCCCCCCCCCCCCCCCCCCCCCCCCCCCCCCCCCCCCGGAAATCTTTGCCCAAATAACTCAATTATGGGGCATTCCAGACATGGATCTGATGGCTCTCGTCAGAACTTCAAGGTTCCTTGCTACGGGTCCAGATCCAGGGATCCCAAGGCGACTCTAGTAGATGCACTAGTAGCACCTTGGACCTTCAACCTAGCTTATGTATTCCCACCGTTTCCTCTCATCCCAGGCTGGTAGCCAGGATCAATCAGGAGAGGGCTCGGTGATCTTGATAGCTCCTGCGTGGCCACGCAGGACTTGGTATGCAGACCTGGTGAATATGTCATCGGCTCCACCATGGAAGCTACCTTTGAGACAGGACCTTCTTGTTCAGGGTCCATTCGAACATCCGAATCTGGTTTCCCTCCAACTGACGGCTTGGAGATTGAACGCTTGATTTTATCAAAGCGTGGGTTTTCAGATTCTGTATAGATACTCTGTTCAGGCAGAAAGCCTGTAACTAGAAAAATTTACCATAAAATATGGAAAAAATATATCTGTTGGTGTGAATCTAAAGGATTCCCATGGAACAAGATAAAAATTCCTAAGATTCTATCCTTTCTACAAGAAGGTTTGGAGAAAGGATTATCTGCAAGTTCTCTGAAGGGACAGATCTCTGCTTTATCTGTTTTACTTCACAAAAGACTGGCAGCTGTGCCAGATGTTCAAGCATTTGTTCAGGCTCTGGTTAGGATCAAGCCTGTTTACAGACCTTTGACTCCTCCTGGAGTCTAAATCTAGTTCTTTCAGTTCTTCAAGGGGTTCCGTTTGAACCCTTACATTCCGTAGATATTAAGTTATTATCTTGGAAAGTTTTGTTTTTGGTTGCAATTTCTTCTGCTAGAAGAGTTTCAGAGTTATCTGCTCTGCAGTGTTCTCGCCCTATCTGGTGTTCCATGCAGATAAGGTGGTTTTGCGTACTAAGCCTGGTTTTCTTCCGAAAGTTGTTTCAACAAAAATATTAACCAGGAGATAGTTGTACCTTCTTTGTGTCCGAATCCAGTTTCAAAGAAGGAACGTTTGTTACACAATTTGGACGTTGTCCGTGCTCTAAAATTCTATTTAGAGGCTAAAGATTTCAGACAAACATCTTCCTTGTTTGTTGTTTATTCTGGTAAAAGGAGAGGTCAAAAAGCGACTTCTACCTCTCTTTCCTTTTGGCTTAAAAGCATATCCGATTGGCTTATGAGACTGCCGGACGGCAGCCTCCTGAAAGAATCACAGCTCACTCCACTAGGGCTGTGGCTTCCACATGGGCCTTCAAGAACGAGGCTTCTGTTGACCAGATATGTAAGGCAGCGACTTGGTCTTCACTGCACACTTTTGCCAAATTTTACAAATTTGATACTTTTGCTTCTTCGGAGGCTATTTTTGGGAGAAAGGTTTTGCAAGCCGTGGTGCCTTCCATTTAGGTGACCTGATTTGCTCCCTCCCTTCATCCGTGTCCTAAAGCTTTGGTATTGGTTCCCACAAGTAAGGATGACGCCGTGGACCGGACACACCAATGTTGGAGAAAACAGAATTTATGCTTACCTGATAATTTACTTTCTCCACGGGTGTGTCCGGTCCACGGCCCGCCCTGGTTTTTTAATCAGGTCTGATGAATTATTTTCTCTAACTACAGTCACCACGGTATCATATGGTTTCTCCTATATATATTTCCTCCTGTCCGTCGGTCGAATGACTGGGGTGGGCGGAGCCTAGGAGGGATCATGTGACCAGCTTTGCTGGGACTCTTTGCCATTTCCTGTTGGGGAAGAGAATATCCCACAAGTAAGGATGACGCCGTGGACCGGACACACCGTTGGAGAAAGTAATTTATCAGGTAAGCATAAATTCTGTTTTTCACCTATTTAGAGCTTCCACAGGGATAAACATGTGCCCATCATAAATAAAACAAAGATTTACAATACAACTAAAAATAATATCTGCCCAGCTTTAGCAACACTGTGGTAGATAGCCTTGCTTTAGCTGTAACTAGGAAGGAAGGAATGTCACATTCTTGCATTGATAACATGAGATTAAAATGAAATTAAGGGGGAAAAAAAGATTTGTATCATATCGATCATGTAGGATCTATTAGTTGCATGCAATATTTAACATTTACTTGGACAAATACTTTACTACCCATTATGTTTAAAAAAATAGATAATTCCATTATTATTAACAGTATTAATTTTGAGAATAACAAAAGTCTGAACACATTGTAAAATAAAGGGATTGACAATCACATGCCTATGATTCTTGCTATATAAATAAATGTAGATATTGCATTCCTCTTGATAAATGTGTTATTGTTACTCTTGTGATTACTAAATACCACAAATGCCACTACAAAAGTAAAAGCTCTGCTTAGAACCTTGTGAACTTTACTATTTAGTGGCAAATATTTCCTTCTGCTTAGCAATTGTTTTATTAGCTGCTTTCAGATGAAGAAAAATTGATGCATATTGAATATAATTGTGAAATTTCTTTAGGAAGGAAAGTAGTGGATGTTTCTTCGTCATTATCTGCACCCAAGGGGTTAAATAACAACAAAATGTACTAAGATAAGATCACAATAGTAACATAGACATTTCCTCTGATTTCTAATCAATGTATCATAAAAATGATTATTTCATTGATATAGATAATTTTAAGCATTTGCAGGATTTTTTTCCCTTGGAATTACAGTTCCAATGTTGACCCTTTGAGAACAAAAGATAAAAAAAATAACTTAGAAGCTAAGTATACTGGTTGCATGCGTGGAATTTTTATTCACAGACTCTTCTTCTTATTATTAAAAACACATAAAGGACCAGATTACAAGTGGAGTGCAAAATTCATCTTTCGCGTTCCACTCGTAATAAGAGCACTCAGTTGTGTGCTGGTATTTTAAGTGGCCCACAATTTGGTATGTTAAGTGGCCCGAAATTGCTAGGAAGCTATGCTCTCAATAGAGCATACTTCCAAGGGCTCCAATGGGAGCCTCGTTCTCATGGCGTGTCTCACGGCATGAGAACTAGCGCAGCAAAGGGGTTAAGTCATGCAGTGATGGACAGCAAATTGTAAATATATATGTGTATATGATTATATATATATATATATATATATATATATATATATATGCTAATATGTGTATATACACATATTAACACATAAATATATTTATATGAGCTTATACATAAATATTTACTGGGTACACACAGTTCCCATAGACCACTTTATAAAGGCACTTTTTAGTGCCATTTTTTTCTAACACACCCACCACTTTTAAGCCCTTATAACTGCTAAGTGCAGTTTTTTTAATAAAAAAAATGCTAGATATTTTTTTTTTTTGGTTATTTACTCATTTGCAGGTGCGCCATAAATTAGCACTCCACTTGTAATCTAGCCCAAAATAAAATATTATTTTGTATGAAATATATTACTTTAATACAAAAGAATACCGACATATCCATATAAAAAAACCAAAAAAAAAAAAACCTTCATCTAAATAAGATTATTAAATATATTGTGGCAATGTTGTACTTTTTCTTTAGAGCTGTTGTACTCTTTAAAAGTATTATATTATGTTAACTCATTAGTTGAGATGTCTGGAATGTATAAAATCACATCAAGCTAATATGTTCCGATACAGAAGACATTATTGCATTAGTCTTTGCCAGTGCCTGGCATCTGCTTATTGTTGCCAGAAGCAGACTCTTGTATAAAGACAAGCAAACAAAAATGTAAAAAGGAGGTATCATTTGCTATTTATTTTTCTCTGTTACAGGGCTAAAGTGGAAAATTTAAATTGAACCTTAACATATATATATTGCTCTACCAGGCCATTTCAAGGAGGTGCATAATATCTCAACATTATAAATGTAGATTACACAGCCTCAATGACACTTTTCTTATATATATTTTTATTCCTCAATATTTTTAGTCCTCAGAATAATAAAGAAATTAGACATACTTTATCACTTTTAGAAGATTGAGAAGACTGTTAGTGAATCTTTTTACCCATAAGAAGGTCTAAAAAACATTAAGAATAGCAAAAGATCAAATGTACACAAGAAACATTCTAGCTGGCCAGGTGCCAGAGGTATAGGTAAAGGTCCACAAGGTTGGAGAAGAGACCATCAGAGATTGTTAAAAGGACATGAACGTCAAATTTGAACTTCATGTTTCTCAACGGCGTAAAAATGTTAGCCCTAAGGTGCGCTAAAATCGTTAGAGTACAATTTATAGCACTTCCATTTTTTACTCATATATTATGAATTGAGAGTAAAATTTGTAAAATATATACACAGCAGGGACGTGCACTCATAGGAGGCAGGGGAGGCAGTGCCTACCCTGCCATATGTGGCCAAAGCTTAATTAAATTTTAATTAAAACAAAAAAAAGTCCCCCAAAAAATATTTTCCCCCCATGTAATGTTATGGAGATGCAGGTACAGGAACGCTTCTCTCCATTGCAGTACATGGGTCAAAGGAAAAGCTGTGCTGCAGCGCCACCTGTGTTCTGTCAATATATTAGCAGCATAGGAGGCACCCCTCTTGATGCTTCCTAGCAAGTGAAGGATATATAGATTAATCAGAAGGAGGATGCAGTGAGCAGGGTTATGTGACGCAACTGGAAGCTGAGGTAACCTAAGAACAGATGTCACCAAGCAGAAGAGTAAAGTAGTATTCTACATCTCTTGTGATTCACAAATTGTGTTCAGATACAGCTCATTAAAAGGGGGGGCAGTAAGTGAACATAACCCAATACTGACAGGAAGTCAAAGGGTCAATTCAAATTTAAATCCATAATTTAAAATCCAGAGTTTGAAGTTAAGTGTGCAGTGTCCACATTATTTCAATTAAAGTTTTTGACATTGAATATTGCTAAGCCTCCCTTTTTCATGGTTATTTGATTTAATTAGGTACAAACTCCATATATGTTATGTCTCTTCAGTCAGAGGATGCAGTATCTATTTTTATTTTTCTCTGTGTCTCCTTTTATTTAAAGACTGCTGTTAACTTGTAATTCACAAATCAATTGAAAGCTGTTGCATTGTGTTTTTAATATGTGCTGCTTTTATACAAGTTTATATTAATAAAAGGAGAAAATTAGTCTTTTAAAAAATATATGTAATTATTGCAGTTAAATGTTTTTAGAAATAATGCCACTGTAAAGTAACTGGTTAAACACATAGTCAAAGGGAGACATTTAAAATTAAACTTTCATGATTGGGGTAGAGCATGCTATTTTAATAGACTTTTCTAGTTATTTATATTTTGAGAATTAGCATCAACTGTTACTGGCCCCATGTCAGCAAATCAAATTCGTTTTTGAAAGGAACATGGAAATCATAATTACATTTCCATCATTCAGATAGAAATTGCACAAAAAAATAAACTTTCTATTTTACTTTTATTATTATGTACTTCATTCTTTTGGTATCCTTTGGTGTCCTTTGTTGAAGAGCATACCTAAGTGGGATGTGCACGTGCGTTTCTTGAACACCATATTGCAGCAGCTGTATTGGCAGTATTGATAAGTTGTCCTTTGTGTAAAACTTGTATGGTAAATTATTTCTATTTTTACAATACAGTAGTGAGTAGAGAAGAGATTGTGTATCATTCTAATTGCTTAGTAACTGGCACTGTGTCACAGAATTGTGTGAGTGTGTATGTGAGCAGAGTATGTGTGCTTTATTTTCCAGGTAATCAATACATTTTCGATGAGCTGGTGCATTAGTGCAGTGTTTCTCAACAATGGTCCTCAAGTACCCCCAACAGGCCAGGTTTTCATTATAGCTGAATCAGTGCACAGGTGAAGTAATCAGCTGATCAGTAACTCAGTGGTTACTAACTTGCTCTCACCCATCACCTGATTATGTCACCTGTGCACTGGTTCAGCTATCATTCAAACCTGTCCTGTTGGGGGTACTTGCGGCCCTCTGTACATGTGTTTCTCCGGCGTATCATATCTAGTGCCTCACCAGCCTCTGACCTCACTGCACGTCACTGATACACAGTATATACATATATATTTTTAATGTGCGGTCCAATGCTGCACGACTTGCCCCATAGGCTGTGCTAGGTTCTCGCTGTGTCTCACGGAATCAGAATGAGGCTCCTATTGAAACCTATGGAAGCACACTCTCGTGAGCGCAAAGCTTCCAGGCAATGTGAACGCTGGTATAACTGAGTGGAGCGCAAATATCGTGCATGCAAAAGCACTATTCTGTACTCCACTCATAATCTAGCCAACTATCAATATCACATCACTTGCAATCTAGGCCAAAAAGTCCACAGTTAAAATACATTTGAAAATGGAAGTCAACTGGAAAGGATTTTTTATATTATTTATTTTACTTAGATTATTTCCATGAAAACATAGGCTCAGGAATGTGCTCTGTGTGCAGCAATGTTTGTAACAATGTTTTACAAATAGTACTCAAATAATGTTTTCACTTCTGATGATGCTCTTATTAAAAGTTTCAGCAAAGATTACAAAGAAAAAAGTGTAAATTTCAAAATAGAAGTCAATTGTATTTTTTAATGCTATTCTCTATCTAACCCATAATAACTTTAAATTCTTCTTTTAATAACATGTGATCCTTTAGTTTTAGATACAGGGATGCAAATATTTAAATGTCCTGTAGATAACTGCTGTCCTGTGACTGTCTATGAGAATCAGAAGCTTTACTTATCAATATGTGAATAAAAATGTAAATCCACAAAAATGCCTGCGTTCTTTAACCAGATTTTTTTCTATGCCTCTTTCTTTAATGTTTTTACTAATAAAGGGGGCACAAACCACAAAAATTGTCTTTCATCAATTCAGAAAGATCATTTTTAAACATATTTCCAATTTACTTTTATTGTCTAATTTGATTCATTCTCTTGGTATTCGTTGTCGCTAGGGCTAAAGGAGAGCAATATCAGAGTGTCTGTGACAGTGGCAAAAAGTGTGAATGCACTAAATATAAAGTATATAAAAATGCAACTAAAGATGAGCTTGAACAAGCAGATTACAATAGTAACATATTTAATTTATACAAAATAATACTGCAAACACTACACATATAATATATACAGAGATGCTAAAATAGATATCTAGACTGATAGCCACAAAACAAAAATGGATAGGATAATCACAATTGAATTACTGTGATATATCAATGGTCACAATGGGATGATGGTCTAATATATACTGCTAATAATTGCAATATTGCACATGAAATGCGATTGAAAATAATGTCTCAAATATGTGTCTTACTTCAAGCTCGATAGGAACCTATAATGGAATTAATTTATAATCCAAATAGGGGCCTGCAATATGATTAGTAAAGTTAAAAACAAATATTTAAACAAATCAGACACCAGGACTAAAATGCTCATAAATTCAATCATACTGTATAATCAAAAAAATCAATGTGAATATAAATATGAGCAGCTATGTTAAAAATCTCAGCACAGACATAAAATAAATTAAATTCTAGACGTCCAGATGGGCTAAGAAGATGATCATTTTATAAAAAATGTCAAATGAACCAGGATAGCTAGTAGTGATTATGTTTCCAGATTAACAGAAAGTACCTGATCGCTACTCACTCTATGTATAGAATGGTAGCGCTATAATGGTGTTATGGAAGTTTCTTATTCCGGGTAAGGAGGATCTACTCCCAGGGTTTAGATCTCTCAATCCTCTTTCTTCGTCTGCTCCAGCAGCTCAGGACCTCCTTCTTGGATCTTTCTTGCGGCCAAAGTTTCAAAGTTGTAGACGCGCTAGAAAACGCTCCTCACTTCCATAAATAAGCAGAAGGAATGGCTATGACAGGAGCGGCATAAGGGATAGGCTCCTAACTGGAATAGTGGGGGAGGAGAAAGGGGGTAGGAAGCTAGAGGGGGAATAGGGAGAGAGATAGATAAGAGTCAGAGGAGGGCTTACAGGGATAGCAGGTAGGGGGTGGGGAAGAGGTATATATAGTCAGGAAAACAGGAAGTACAGCATTACTAACCTTTTTTGTTTCAGATACTGTTTGGAGCTGTGTCGCAGAGAAGGTGATTGAAGATGTTGGCTAGAAGCAGGAAGATCCCCAAGCATTTCCTCACCGACGATGAGACCCTCTGGAGGACAAGAGCGATGAGGGAACAGAAGAGGCTGAAACTGTTAGAAAAGAAGCAGAAGGAGAGTCAGAGGCAGAAGTTGGAGGTTCTGGTTCATGTAGAGGTGGTAACAACCCCAGGGAGAGCGAGTTTAGCAGAAGAAGCCGTAAGTTGGAATAGGGTGCTGAAGGAGGATGTAGGGGCCATGTCGGATGCATTGAGCATAGGTATGGAGGAGCTTTTGCTCTTTAGTGACTCCTAGAACTCATCTAGCCCTGTAATTCCCCTACACCAGGGAGACAGACTGCCCTGCATGGCGTTAGATCCCTGGCAGGGAGGGAGGGCTGTGCTGCTGCAAGCAAGTGTACTGTGAGTAGGGGCAGAGTAGGCAGCAGGAGGCGCATCAGGTCCATGGGCAGGAGTCGCATAGGTTCAGATGAGGAGGGCGCCCTCCATGTTTTTGGGCGTAGCCACATCGTTACCCTTCCCCCTTCCCCGGGCTGCAGATCTTCAGCGTTCACGCACACCAGAAGGGCATCAGCGCGTGGATGACGTCACTCCGCAAAAAGCAGTGTAAGCGTCCAAGAGCAGTCAGGCCCACTTGCCGAATAATGTTAGTAGGAGCAGGAGGGGGGACCCAATACCACAGGAGGCAATAGCAGATAAGAGGGGGGGAAGGTCCCAAGCAGGCTGGGCTCAATCAAAGGAGGGGGGCCCAGTTGTGGATCCGGCGGTCCAAGCCATGCTTGCACAGTAGGGGTAGGGAGGGAGGAAATAAAGGAGAGAAGGGGAGTGTACAGGGGGCCTCCAGGGTATTTAGAGGTTTATAGCAGGGAGTCAGATGTAGAAAGGCCCAAGAAAAGAGTGAGGCAAGAGGGGGTTAGGTAAGAGCGCCCCAGGACAATCAGGGATGTAGAAGGCAATACATATATAATGGTGGACAAAGGGGAAGGGGGGAAGAGAGGTTAAGAGTTCAAATGTGAATGACCGCAGCAGCACCTGGGAGATATAACAGCCATAAAAGGGGGATGAGACTAATGCAAATGTTGATATCTTTCAGAAGGGGGATAGAGGGCTAGCAGCGCCTAAAGGAGCAAAGGGCAAAGAGGAAGGTGGAGAAAATGCAGCATTGCAGAGAGTGGCAACAGCGGGCAATGAAGGACAGAACAAGTTTCCCAGGCAGCAGATGAAACACAGTAAGAAAATTATTATTGTGTGAGTAGTGAATCAGATTCATCTGAGAGTTCCACCGAATTTGATTCCGAGGATGATAGGCACAATGGTAGCGGGCATAGGAAAATATTAAAAATTGTGAGAAGGATATATGCAAAGCAAGGGAAAGGGGGGCGGGGCGAGAGGTAGCAGAGGCTGTAGATAGCAGTGATAATGAGGTGAATCTAGATGATGAAGTATCAGGGACCAAAATGTTACCCCTTCCCACACATTTGAAAGCAAAGGTGGTCAGGAAAGCGCAGAGGGGCAGATATGTGGATGTTTTTGAGATGACTAGGGATGCACTGGCATTTAAGTCCAGGGGAGATGAAGGCAAGGGGAGGAAGGCAAGGCAAACATTTCCAGAATGGGTAAAGGGAATAGTAATCTATGCAGAATGCTTTATAACGGCTAACCCTGATAAAGCAAAGGGTGTACTGCGGTACATTCATTTAATAGCCGAATGCTATACCACATAAGGCGATTTCGCCTGGAAGGATTACGATAGGGAATTCAGGAAGGGGAATTTACAATTAGGAGGTAAAGTGGGAAAGGAATTTGGAGTAAAAATACTCGATATGTGGACAAGATTAATGAAGGAATCAGACGCGCAGAGTAGTAAAACAATGGGACAAGCGAAATCAGTTAGGACAGAAGTAAGAGAATACTGGGCATTCAACGTCAAAAGATGCAATAGGGAGAACGCATGTAAATGCAAGCATGCATGTAGATACTGCAGGGGCGCTCACCCAGGCATAGATTGTAGAATGGGCAATGTTGGTGCCAGCAATAAATTTTCCTTTCGAGGGCACAAGAGCAACAGTAACAGGACAAAAGTGGCGAGAAATGGCCAAAACACAGCTGAGAACCAATAGAATAAATAAGGAATTAGCGGCAAATCCACCGAGAGAGGAAAGAAATTTATTAACAAAGGGTTTGCGCAAAGTTTTTATTGTTCCAGTTAAAACAGAGGTTAAAGGGGCAATGCAGGCTAGAAACCTGAAATCTGCAGCAGAATTTCCCGAGGTGTTGGCAGAGAAGTTGGAGAAGGACGTTAAACTGGGTAGAATGGCAGGGCCATTTAAGAAGAAGCCTTGTGTGGATTTCATTGTGTTTCCCCTAGGGATAGTACCTAAAAAAGAGAAAGGAAAATACAGGATGATACAGCCCCAGGGGAGATTCAGTGAATGGTGCAATTGATAAGTTGGATTCTTCAGTGCAATATCAATCCTTTGTGGTGAATATAGTAAAATGGCTAGGGAAAGGAGCATTGATGGCAAAGATTGATGTGGAGTCTGCTTTTAGATTGTTACCTTTGAATCCGGGTAGTTTTAATTTGATGGGTTGTAAGTTTGATGGTTGTTACTATATAGATAAGTGTTTGCCCATGGGGTGTTCAGTTTCTTGTTCAATTTTTTTAAAAGTTTAGTTCATTTTTACATTTGTTGTTTACAGAAAAGACAGGATGTGAGAGTATGGCTCACTACTTAGATGATTTTCTGGTTGTGGGCAGGAAGGAAGCAGATAAATGTATAATCTGGAAAGTTGGGGGTGCAAGTAGCAGCAGAAAGTCAGAAGGTCCAGGTACAAGGCTTGTTTTTCTGGGAATCATGATAGATTCAGTGCCAGGCCAGTGCGAACTTCCTGCAGATAACATTGATAAGGCGAAACAGATGATTAAAAGAATGTTGAAAAGAAATAAAGTGACACTCGGGGAGATGCAGAGACTGCTGGGGGTCTTAAATTTTGCGTGCAGAGTGATACCAGTAGGTAGGTTATTTTAAAGAAAGTTGGAGATTGGAAGATTTGTGGTGAAGAAGGTATTAAGGGGATGGGGCGTACGATAACGGATGATAGACTTGTGGAAATGATAGCTGTACTTAAAGAAGTATGTTGTGATAAGGACAAGGCCTTGGTATTCAGGGTGGCATTTTCACTGGCTTTTCACGGAGCTTTGAGAATAGGGGAATTGTTGGCTAGGAATAAAAAAGACTCAAACAGTGGTCTCCGGCAAGTTGACGTGAGATGGGGCACGAGAGCAGTGCTAGTTTTGATCAGGAAATCAAAGACAGATACGGCTGGTAAAGGGGTATGGGTGTCAATGGGAGCAGCAGGAGCTGTGTCCTGCCCAGTAGCAGCAGTAAAGGAGTACAGTATATGTTAGCAGAGAGGGCAGTGGGCCCGCATATTGTTTGGCATTTGGAGGGAACTAGAGTCACAATTTTTCAATTTTGGAAGGTGCTAGAGTGGGTGGTAAGGAAACTAGGTTGAACAAACGCATACTACGCCCCACATTTATTTAGAATAGGGGTAGCAACTAGTGCTGCGAGCAGCGGGTGCTCGTCCGAGCAGATTAAAAAGATGGGGAGGTGGAAATTGGTGGCATACAAGTCCTACATCAGGCCGAATGGGGGCTACAATTGCGTTTAGAGGGACAATTTTATCTTGTAATAATGAACCAACCTAAACGAAAATGTTTTTTCTCCATTCTTGTTGCAGGAGGAGCTTTGAGGATATGGGTGGTGGGACACTCATACGTATACTGGGCACACGGTAGGGCTGCATCATTGGCAAAAGGGGTGCACTTAGGTTTTAAACACACTGAGGCCAGTGTTAGATAGATATGTAAGCAGGGAATGAAGTGGGAAGAGTTGGTAGGCACCATACAGCAGGCAAGGCAAAGATGGGGGAGCCCGGACGTATTGATTATACATTTGGGTGGGAACGATATTGGATCATTTCCACTAAGAGAATTGGAGGAGAAAATAAAAGGAGTAATGGGTTGGCTGGCAATAGCATAGCGGGAAGTAAGAATAGTATGGTCAAACATATCAACATTGTTTTGGAGGAATACGGACACACAAAGGGCGGGCTATAGATCCAGGAGAAAGATTAATCTGGTAGCGGCCAAAGCAGTGAGGAGCATAGGAGGCCTAGTACTGGAGCATACGTTAATAGCAGTGAAAAGGGAGGAGAAATTCAGGCAAGAGGCAGTTCACCTAAATGAGGCGGGTAATGACCAGTTCCTGGAAGACATCAGGGGGATGCTGGAGGATATGATAAAGGTAAGGAAAGGTCACGGGAACGGCTAAGTGGTGATTGGTGGAAAGAGTATTATTTGTTGGCGGGGAATTTGGGATCTGGCCTGTAGGCGGGGCATGCGAGGGGTGGAGGGGATCCTGTAGCATACCCAGCCTAAGTCGTGATTCGGTGGTCTAGCTAATGGCTGGTATATGCTGCAGGTTCTCTCCTCCCCCTCCTGCTCTGCCACAGGGGGGGTTTGTGGTTTTGCCCCCCTGACACGTGGGATACAAGTTCTGGTGTTGCAAATGCTGATGCATTTTGGTTGTTGAGTTTGATTTAGGGTATGTTATTACCCTAAAGTGTCAGTGTGATTATTTCAGGTGTCACCATAAGGGAGAGGTTTGGGCAAATGGTGGGTTGTCAAGGGGTAGGCTGAGGGTTAATGGTATATGAAAGATGAATGGAGCCTCTAAGACCTTATTCCGGCTGCGTCTGTTAGTCGCATGGTGTTTTTCGTCAGCTGACAGACAGCTGAGATCGTGCCTCTGTTATTTCGTCCGCTATTTCTCGGTCTGAGAAGGGATACCGAACTAATGCTCAGGGATTATTTCCCAGATATATGCTTCAGTAGTGAGCTAGTAGTAGGCTAGGTCATTTTAGTATATGCCAATAATAGGCAAAATGTATGTAAAAGTTTTTGCAAAAAAATGCAATAAATGTCCGGTAAAATACATAGCATATAACACAGCTACACCAGTTAATAAAACACAGTAAAGTAGAACACAATCAATGCATTTCACCCCTCTCCTGGGGCTTTTTCAATCGGAATTCAGCCAGCGAGAGGTGAGCTGTGGCGGACAGGGGCACAAATGTGCGCCCCTGTCTGCAGCAGCTTGATAAATCGACCCCATAGCAAATAAAGCAAATTTGATAAAGTACAAAGTTGATGTAAATTGTATGCTTTATATGAATCATGAAAAAAAGTTTTGGGTTTCATATTCCTTTAATGTATTTGAGTAAAGGCAATTATACAGATTCCAAAATTTGACCTGTTTGTGCCCTAAATGACTGTATTTGGCCTAAGGCTAATCTGATTTTTATCATTTAAATAAGAATCACTTTTTCTTCAAGTAAAAAAAAAACAAAAAAACTTTTAAACCACAGCACTTAGACTTAAATTCTATTTTTCTCAACATTTTCCTGACAGATCATTTTACTTTCAAATACAGTTTGTTTTCTATTTTTTTTTTCTAGTGTGCATGAAGCTATATTCTTAAATAATTTTGGAAACATTTTACTTTAGGTTGAGTTTTGATGGCTTATGTTTGTTTTTTTTAGAACTGGATAGTTAATCGATGGATAGCTAAGTTTTTACCATCTGTTGTGTGTCGTAATTACACTTAAAAAAAAGGAATATAATTCACAATCCAACCATAAAAAAATGATTCAAGTGATTTAAAATGAATGTGTATGTTCATTATTCAATGCGGATTCCATCTGTTGTGTTTTTTTTGCTTCTTTTGTACATGAATCATTTAAAAAGCATCTTTTCAGTGATTGTGAGAATTCCCTTATGGAACATAGAGTAGCTTTCTTCCAAATCATACCAATGATTTACGTACTTGTATGATGTTTTGTAATATAAGTCTTTATAAAAGTTAAAGGAATACAGACAGAAAATGACTGTAAAGCAAATGAATTAAATAAGTTTAAAGTTTGAATAATCCTCTTTATGATATTTATAAAGCCATACAGTTCGTTATTATTAGTATTTTCATGCCCAGATTACATGCTTGTCATTAAACATTTTTCTTTCTTGATTTAGACAGAGCATACATTTTTAATCAACTTTCCCTTTTACTTATTTTATCTAATTTGCTTAACCCCTTAACGACCAAGGACGTACGCCATACGTCCTCAAAAAAAATACACTTAACGCCTGAGGACGTCTGGAAAGCAGCTGGAAGCGATCCTGCTCGCTTCCAGCTGCTTTCCGGTTATTGCAGTGATGCCTCAACATCGAGGCATCCTGCAATAACCCCCCTTGGCCATCCGATGCAGAGAGAGCCACTCTGGCCCTCTCTGCACCGGACATCGATTGCCGGTTTCGTTGGTGGGTGGGAGCCAGTCTGGGAGGCGGGTGGGCGGCCATCGATGGGCCATATGATGTGGGGGGGCGGGATCGTGGGCGGGAACGGGGGCGCGCGCGGGACCACGCGGGTGGGAACCGCTACACTACAGAAAAATGATGGGAGAAAAGTGGCAGTGAGGGCCAAATATATCTAAATTATGTCAATCTAAGAGATCTGGGAGGGGGTTGGTCTTTTGGGGGGGGCAAGCTACACTACAGAAAAATATTTAAAAAAAGAATAAAAACAAATGTTTTACTATAAACTGGGTACTGGCAGACAGCTGCCAGTACCAAAGATGGCTACTAATAAGTTAGAGGGGGATGGGTAAAGAGCTGTTTGGGGGGTATCAGGGAGGTTGGGGGCTAAGGGGGGATCCTCCAGAGCAGCATATGTAAATATGCCTTTTTTTAAAATTTTTTTATCAAGGATAGCTTTTTTTTTTAGTACTGGCCGACTTTCTGCCAGTACTTAACATGGCGGGGACAATTGTGGGGGGGGGGAGGGAAGAGAGCTGTTTGGGAGGGATCAGGGGGTGTAATGTGTCAGGTGGGAGGCTGATCTCTACACTAAAGCTAAAATTAACCCTGCAAGCTCCCTACATGCTACCTAATTAACCCCTTCACTGCTAGCCATAATACACGTGTGATGCGCAGCGGCATTTAGCGGCCTTCTAATTACCAAAAAGCAACGCCAAAGCCATGTATGTCTGCTATTTCTCAACAAAGGGGATCCCAGAGAAGCATTTACAACCATTTGTGCCATAATTGCACAAGCTGTTTGTAAATGATTTCAGTGAGAAACCTAAAATTGTGAAAAATTTTACTTTTTTTTTAATTTAATCGCATTTGGCGGTGAAATGGTGGCATGAAATATACCAAAATGGGCCTAGATCAATACTTAGGGTTGTCTACTACACTACAATAAAGCTAAAATTAACCCTACAAGCTCCCTACATGCTCCCTAATTAACCCCTTCATTGCTGGGCATAATACACATGTGGTGCGCAGTGGCATTTAGCGGCCTTCTAATTACCAAAAAGCAACACCAAATCCATATATGTCTGCTATTTATGAAAAAAGGGGATTCCAGAGAAGCATTTACAACCATTTTTGCCATAATTGCACAAGCTGTTTGTAAATAAATTCAGTGAGAAACCTAAAGTTTGTAACAAAATGTGTGAAAAAGTGAACAATTTTTTTTATTTGATCGCATTTGGTGGTGAAATGGTGGCATGAAATATACCAAAATGGGCCTAGATCAATACTTTGGGATGTCTTCAGGGATTCCTGGAAGATATCAGTGTTCCAATGTAACTAGCGCTAAGTTTGAAAAAAAGTGGTTTGGAAATAGCAAAGTGCTTCTTGTATTTATTGCCCTATAACTTGCAAAAAAAGCAAAGAACATGTAAACATTGGGTATTTCTAAACTCAGGACAAAATTTGGAAACTATTTAGCATGGGTGTTTTTTGGTGGTTGCAGATGTATAACAGATTTTGGGGGTCAAAGTTAGAAAAAGTGTGTTTTTTTCCATTTTTTCCTCATATTTTATATTTTTTTTTATAGTAAATTATAAGATATGATGAAAATAATGGTATATTTAGAAAGTCCATTTAATGGTGAGTAAAACGGTATATAATATGTGTGGATACAGTAAATGAGTAAGAGTAAAATTACAGCTAAACACAAACACTGCAGAAATGTAAAAATAGCCTTGGTCCCAAACGGTCAGAAAATGGAAAAGTGCTGTGGTCATTAAGGGGTTAATTCTCTTGGTATCCTTTTTTGAAAAGCATATCTATATAGGCTCAGGAGCTGGCAGCTAGCTACATTTCTCTATCTGATTTTTTCATACAAACTGCTTTTATCTGCACTTGTGCTGGAGATAAATATGTGTCTATGCTGGCCACAGGAGTGTACTGCTTTTGTCTTTCTACCATACGGCTAGATTACGGGTTTTGTGTTATGAGCAGCTCCGTACTAACTTGCAAGTTATTTCCACCACTCACCTCCCTATGGCGCTGCTATTACAGGTTTGGAAAAACCCGGCTTTAGCAGGCAATAAGTGAGCATTGAGCAAAATTGAGCTCCATACCGCACTCCAATACCAGCGCTGCTTTGAGCTGGTTTTACGTGCTCGTACGCGATTTCCCCATAGACATCAATGGGTAGAGCCAGCTAAAAAAAAAGCCTAACACCTGCAATAAAGAAGCATAAAGCTCCGTAAATTAGCCCTATTGATTCCTATGGGGAAAGAAAATTTATGGTTACACCTAACACCCTAACGTAAACCCTGAGTCTAAACACCCCTAATCTGCCGCCCCCGACATTGCCGCCACCTACATTACACTTATCAACCCCTAATCTGCTGCCCCCAACATCGCCGCCACCTACCTACACTTATTAACCCTTATTCTGCTGCCCTCAATGTAGTCGCTACCTACATTACACTTATTAACCCCTAATCTGCCGCCCCCAATGTCGTCACTACCTACCTACACTTATTAACCCCTAATCTGCTGCCCCTGACATCGCCGACACATACATTACACTTATTAACCCCTAATCTTCCACCCCCGATGTCACAGCCACCTACATTACACTTATTAACCCCTAATTTGCCGCCCCTGACATCGCCGCCACCTACATTACATTTATTAACCCCTAATCTGCGCCTCAGACAACGCCAACACCTACTTACACTTATTAACCCCTAATATGCCAGCCCCAATGTCGCCGCCACCTACCTACACTTATTAACCCCTAATCTGCCGCCCCTAACGTCGCTGCCACTATACTAAAGTTATTAACCCCTAAACCTAACCCTAAGTCTAACCCTAAACCTAACACCCACTAACTTTAATATAATTAAAATAAATCTAAATTAATACCTAAATATTTCCTATTTAAAACTACTTACCTATAAAATAAACCCTAAGCTAGCTACAATATAACTTATAGTTACATTGTATCTAGCTTAGGTTTTATTTTTATTTCACAGCTAAATTTGTATTTATTTTAACAAGGTAGACTAGTTAGTAAATAATTATTAACTATTTACTAGCTACTTGAAGTGAATAAGTTGAAAGTAAATGCGTTTGCTCGAGTGTAATTGAATTTAATGCATGTTGGGATATCACAACCTCAGAGCTCTGGTTAACTGTTATGCTCAAAACAAATGTTGCACAAAATACACCAAAATAACATTTAAAAGTACAGTTAACTCATAATAACAGCATCAAATAAAAATTATTTTTTAAAAAATCCATAGAAATGAGTTTTCAGGTCTTAGAAAAAAAAGGCAATCAAAGGACTTTAACATAGAGATACATTCATACACATGTCTAAATATGTAAATGTATGTATGGTTGACTATAAAAGAAGTGCTATTCACAAAACCATCACTTGTGATGTCATTTTGCCAAACAGGGACATACTGTGGCCTTACTGAGGATAATTATGATTAATCATATCCCTAAATCCACTCATGGTGGTAATAGGGACAAATCATTGCTTCAGAAAGCACAATAGATCTAGCATTTGGAAACATTACATCCTAAGGGACTAATCTTTATGCCAGATAATAAATGCTTTGATTAACATCTAGACCATATAGTAAGTTTTATAGAATCTGTATTGTGGTCCTAGTTGGATTGTAATAATTTTTGTCTAAAAGGGATTGGATGGTTGTGATGTACCCATCGGTTAATCTATCTCTGTTCCTTTTTCATGGTTAGAGTTAGATAGGAACTTAAAAGATCCTTTACTCTTCCCTGTAGTGACCTTTGTTACACTACAATTTATTTACCACTTTAATCCCTCTAGCTTATGTTTTAGGTCTAGTATGTTATGTAAGTATGTACATATTCTAAATCTCATATTAATTCTTAATATGTGTGTATTTGCTGTGAATGATTAGATGAGCTCTGCAGTATATGATCAAATCGCCAATAGTTCTATATTTTGTTCATATGTATAGATTATAATGTTTCTAAGTACATATATATGTTATTCTTTTTATTTTGGTTACTATGGTAACTTATGAGATACTGCTAAAACCTGAAGTGATGTCAATTAGCCGTCCGCCTCTTAATTTGTTACAATGTGTATCACTAAGTGCTACCGGATGTGATGTTTAACTTCCGATTAAACAGCACTGCACATGGGATATGTCTTGTCATGGGAGGGAGTGATATTCACATTTATCATAAGAAATATATTGCACTTGTTTATCATTTTGCTTTGGGTCGTAGGGGTTGTTTTGAACCATGAAATGTTACAATAAATATTGTTATTTGTTGTGACAGTGCTTGCTATGGTTATTAAATGTATGTGTATATATATATATATATATATATACACAGTATACATACATATATTTTGTTTAAATAAAAAAAAAAAAAAATCTTAATGTGTTTTTGATACTTTATTCTTGTCCTAACACTTTAGGTTTCAAATTGCGTTAACTTTTTAGCACTATGTGTTGCACTAGAGCACAACACCTAACTTGCAACATGAACAAAGTTTATTGCAGCCACAATATCCATTAAAAGTATAGAGTGCATTAAAGGAATGTCGTCTGCACTAAAAATGATCTGGTTATTAAGTTTTACCATGGACTTGTAATACAAGTTGCATGCTAATTCTAGTGATATTGATAGCACACCCCTATTGATAAAAACCCCCTTGCTATCTAGGCCATGTTCAGCTACACAGTAATCTTTAACCTTTTTAGATAGTCTTACTTATTTACTCATAGGGGTAGATTTAACAAGCAGCGGATGCTGCAATCTACCCCCGAAGTTTCCGGCTTGCCAGAACTTAAGCTAAGAAGCAGCGGTTGCAAGACTGCTGCTCCTTAACTTGTCCGACATATTTCAGGTGACAGACTCCAATCATCCCGATCTGATTGGGATGATTGACACCCCCTGCTTGCGGCCGATTGGCTGCGAATGTGCAGAGGGCGGCATTGCACAAGCATTTTAACAGAAATGTTTGTGCAATGTCAAATGCCGACAGCATATGCTGTCGGCATTTAGCAATGTTGGGCGGACATGATTCGCTGCAGCGAATCATGTCCGCCCGGCATTTGATAAATTTACCCTATAGAATCTAATTAGGTTAGTTTGACAATATTTACTTCTCATAAAACCATGCTGATTTGAGCTTCTAATCTTGTTAACATGAATATACTCTTGAATATAGAAACCCTTACTGTATCTTAACACCACCGATGTCCAGCTTACTGGTTTATAGCTTCCTTAAAGTGAAGGAAAACTTTGGTGAACGGAAGCCTGTTTTTTAAAAATACTATTAAAAACAGGGGCACTTTCATTCATCAAAACTTACCTTTTTTTTCTTTTCACTGCCAGAGCAGCTTCCCCCTCCTGGAAATCCTCTCTTCACACGTCAGGAGGGGGAAGCTGCTCTGGCTGTGAAAAGAAAAAAGGTAAGTTTTTAATCAAAACGGCTGATTTGTAAACTTTGATGAATGAAAGTGCCCCTGTTTTTAATACTATTTTTAAAAAAACGGGCTTTCATTCATCAAAGCTTACCTTCACTTTAATCAGTCCTGCTTCATTTTTTAAAAAGTAGCACTGCATCATATTTAAGACAGACCTGGGGTTCTATGCCTGAGGATAATGAGTTTTTGATCAATTAAAAGTGTCTGGCCATGCAATTATTAGGAGTTTGGAGAAATTCTGAGGGCTCGATGATTGAAAGCTCTCTGGGCTGGCGAGATTATTAAAGAATGCTTGCCAGTCCTTCTATTTCCATTGTGGAATGATCTAAAGCCATTTTTTACCCTGAAAACAGGGTGTCTCGCTAAGGGGCGTATACTGTATTTTCATATGAAATGTGCACAACAAAATTCGTATTTTAAACATTATACAAAACAAATATTTGAATCATTCACACAAAAATAAGCAGGGAAAAATTATATTGTTAAGGTGCATCAAAAATCGTAACAAAATTCTTCACCAAAAATCGTATGTTAACAAAAACGTAAAATTAGTATCTAATTTACACAGGAATAAATCAAATTAAATATTCACAGCGTAAATTGTAATTGTAGTACACTGAATGTGCAAAACTCACACAGAAATTTGAATTTATAAATACAAAAAGCGTAATTGTTGTTTTTTCATAAAATGGGCTGAACATAGGCGTTCCATGGGCGTATATGACAATGTCTCACTAATCCCAGCGTAATTCTATAAATATTTTCGCACTGCAGATATCACAGTTTTTTCTCGCCAACTAAAAGGTGGCAAGCTTTTTTTAAAACAATACGAACACTTATAACCTCAATAGAAAAATAAATGCATACGAACATATAGGTGAATGTAAGATGCTATAAGCAGAAAGCAGCGTAATGTGAGTTATATTGGCTGCAGGATTTTAATTTTAAAGTGCTCCCCCTGCTCTCTGCTAACTTCACACTAAGGAGCAAAGTTTCTCTATCCAGCGAGCTCCATTACTTTTAATAGGAGCCATCTCGCAACTCACAGGGACTGCCCCTTTTTTACGATCATTGCACGGGGCAGCCCTGCGAGTGTCAGCGAGAAAAAGAAGGTTTGAGCTGGCGAACAATATATCATCGAGCCCTGAGTGTCTTCCTAGACAAGTATTTTTGCTTTTAGTTTGTGCTGGGAAATCAATACTTTTGCTTTGTTAATATTATTTTTGCTTTGCATATTTGGTAGCATAAGGTATCTCTCATTTTATATCTTTTTACTAAATCTTTTAAACATAGATAAATACACGATTGGATACATAGTTGTAAAGTAGCACTGTTTTTTTATTTACACATTTTATATAGTTACCCAAATAATTATATTTGTTTTCAGACAGCAGCTATACAATATTTTTATTAGTACAGTATCTTTTTTTTTTCTTCATTGCTACATTATTGTTGTCTAATAAATTTTTGCTTTAAGCTTTTTTTTTTTTACCAATTTGTTGAACAGCATTGTTTTGGTTCTACTTTTGGACTTGGCTAACATTTCATCATTACTCTTGTCATTACTTTTGATAAATAACAACAGCCTAGACAATATAAAACACACGTTTCACAGACAGAAAATATTCAATTAGATATTATATTATAAATGTAAAACTGAGGACCATTCTTTTATTAGTGTTGTTCAATAAAATGTCTTATTTTTAGCACTCGGTACAAGCTTTATGATTTAATTTAGCAGTACACTGTGAAAGCAATATAAACAATAATATTGATAGAAAAGTTAATTCTATTTTGAAGAGCAAAGAATGTGGATACTTGTTCCTAACACATTTTTAATAGAATTCCACACAATCATTTTCATAGCTAATTATCGGCTAGATTTAGAGTTTTGTCGGTAACGACCCGCGTCGCTAATGCATGCTTTTTTTCCCCCGCACCTTTTAAATACTGCTGGTATTTAGAGTTCACAGAATGGCTGCGTTTTCAGTGCATTAGGCTCCAAAAAAGGAGCGTAGAGCATAATTTACCGCCACTGTAACTCTCGATACCAGCGCTGCTTACGGACGCGGCCAGCTTAAAAAACGTGCTTGTGCATGATTCCCCCATAGGAAACAATGGGGCAGTTTGAGCTGAAAAAAAAACCTAACACCTGCAAAAAAGCAGCATTAAGCTCCTAACGCAGCCCCATTGTTTCCTATGGGGAAACACTTCCTAAGTCTGCACCTTACACCCTAACATGTACCCCAAGTCTAAACACCCCTAACCTTACACTTATTAACCTCTAATCTGCCGCCCCCGCTATCGCTGACCCCTGCATATTATTATTAACCCCTAATCTACCGCTCCGTACACCACAGCAACCTACATTATCCCTATGTACCCCTAATCTGCTGCCCATAACACCGCCAACCCCTATATTATATTTATTAACCCCTAATCTGCCCCCCACAACGTCGCCTCCACCTACCTACAATTATTAACCCCTAATCTGCCGACCGGACCTCACCGCTACTATAATAAATGTATTAACCCCTAATCCGCCTCGCTAACCCTATAATAAATAGTATTAACCCCTAATCTGCCCTCCCTAACATTGTCGACACCTAACTTCAAGTATTAACCCCTAATCTGCCGACCGGACCTCACCGCTACTCTAATACATTTTTTAACCCCTAAAGCTAAGTCTAACCTAACCCTAACACCCCCCTAAGTTAAATATAATTTAAATCTAACAAAATAAATTAACTCTTATTAAATAAATTATTCCTATTTAAAGCTAAATACTTACCTGTAAAATAAACCCTAATGTAGCTACAATATAAATAATAATTATATTGTAGCTATTTTAGGATTTATATTTATTTTACAGGCAACTTTGTATTTATTTTAACCAGGTACAATAGCTATTAAATAGTTAAGAACTATTTAATAGCTACCTAGTTAAAATAATTACAAAATTACCTGTAAAATAAATCCTAACCTAAGTTACAATTAAACCTAACACTACACTAGCAATAAATGAATTAAATAAAATACCTACAATTATCTACAATTAAACCTAACACTACACTATCAATAAATAAATGAAATAAAATACCTACAAATAAATACAATTAAATAAACTAACTAAAGTACAAAAATAAAAAAAGCTAAGTTACAAAAAATAAAAAAATTAATTACAAACATAATAAAAATATTACAACAATTTTAAGCTAATTACACCTACTCTAAGCCCCCTAATAAAATAACAAAGCCCCCAAAATAAAAAAATGCCCTACCCTATTCTAAAATTAAAATAGAAAAGCTCTTTTGCCTTACCAGCCCTTAAAAGGGCCTTTTGCGGGGCATACCCCAAAGAATTCAGCTCTTTTGCCTGTAAAAAAAAACATACAATACCCCCCCCCAACATTACAACCCACCACCCACATACCCCTAATCTAACCCAAACCCCCCTTAAATAAACCTAACACTAAGCCCCTAAAGATCTTCCTACCTTGTCTTAACCATGGCAGGTATCACCGATCGCTCCAGGCTCCGAAATCTTCATCCAAGCCCAAGCGGGGGCTGGAGATCCATCATCCGGCTGAAGTCTTCTATCAAGCGATGGCTGAAGAGATCCAGAAGATACTCCAAAGTCTTCCTGCTATCCGGGCAGAAGAGTAGATCCAGACCAGCAACCATCTTCTTCCAAGCGGTGACAAGCGGCTCCATGTTGAAGACCTCCGGCGCGGATCCATCCTTTTCTTGCGACGTCCTAAGTCTGAATGAAGGTTCCTTTAAATGACGTCATCCAAGATGGCGTCCCTCGAATTCCGATTGGCTGATAGGATTCATGTTCAATCCGATTGGCTGATCCAATCAGCCAATCAGATTGAGCTCACATTCTATTGGCTGATCAGAACAGACAATAGGATGCAAGCTCAATCTGATTGGCTGATTCAATCAGCCAATCAGATTTTCCCTACCTTAATTCCGATTAAAGTAGGTGTAATTAGCATAAAATTGTTGTAATATTTTT
This sequence comes from Bombina bombina, assembly GCF_027579735.1. Taxonomy (NCBI): domain Eukaryota; kingdom Metazoa; phylum Chordata; class Amphibia; order Anura; family Bombinatoridae; genus Bombina; species Bombina bombina. The sequence continues at coordinate 731,599,959 of NC_069501.1, read as the reverse complement.
ATTATGTTTGTAATTAATTTTTTTATTTTTTGTAACTTAGCTTTTTTTATTTTTTGTACTTTAGTTAGTTTATTTAATTGTATTTATTTGTAGATATTTTATTAAATTTATTTATTGATAGTGTAGTGTTAGGTTTAATTGTAGATAATTGTAGGTATTTTATTTAATTAATTTATTGATAGTGTAGTGTTAGGCTTAATTGTAACTTAGGTTAGGATTTATTTTACAGGTAATTTTGTAATTATTTTAACCAGGTAGCTATTAAATAGTTATTAACTATTTAATAGCTATTGTACCTGGTTAAAATAAATACAAAGTTGCCTGTAAAATAAATATAAACCCTAAAATAGCTACAATATAATTATAATTTATATTGTAGCTATATTAGGGTTTATTTTACAGGTAAGTATTTAGCTTTAAATAGGAATAATTTATTTAATAAGAGTTAATTTATTTTGTTAGATTTAAATTATATTTAACTTAGGGGGGTGTTAGGGTTAGGGTTAGACTTAACTTTAGGGGTTAATAAATTTATTAGAGTAGCGGTGAGGTCCGGTCGGCAGATTAGGGGTTAATACTTGAAGTTAGGTGTCGGCGATGTTAGGGAGGGCAGATTAGGGGTTAATACTATTTATTATAGGGTTATTGAGGCGGGAGTGAGGCGGATTAGGGGTTAATACATTTATTATAGTGGCGGTGAGGTACGGTCGGCAGATTAGGGGTTAATAATTGTAGGTAGGTGGAGGCGACGTTGGGGGCGGCAGATTAGGGGTTAATAAATATAATATAGGGGTCGGCGGTGTTAGGGGCAGCAGATTAGGGGTACATAGGGATATCGTAGGTGGCGGCGGTGTGCGGTCGGCAGATTAGGGGTTAAAAAATTTTAATAGAGTGGCGGCGATGTGGGGGGACCTCGGTTTAGGGGTACATAGGTAGTTTATGGGTGTTAGTGTACTTTAGAGCACAGTAGTTAAGAGCTTTATGAACCGGCGTTAGCCCAGAAAGCTCTTAACTCCTGACTTTTTGCTTCGGCTGGAGTTTTGTCGTTAGTTTTCTAATGCTCACTTCAGCCACGACTCTAAATACCCGCGTTAGAAAGATCCCATTGAAAAGATAGGATACGCAATTGATGTAAGGGGATCTGCGGTATGGAAAAGTCGCGGCTGGAAAGTGAGCGTTAGACCCTTTCCTGACTGACTCCAAATACCAGCGGGCGGTAAAAACCAGCGTTAGGAGCCTCTAACGCTGGTTTTGACGGCTACCGCCAAACTCTAAATCTAGGCGTTTAATTTAAATTTAGTTATTTTGGTCATTCTTTTTAGATATACAGTATGGTTTAGTAAGCCATATTTTGTATATTATTGTTAATTATACATTATATCAATTAAATTCTTCATACGCTACAAATATGCATGTTTTTAAGAATGTAGATTACCTGTCAAAAAATGTCATTTTTAGCATAACTTTCTGTAAATATATATTTGTTGTGAAGGCAGCTGTCAAGAAACAGCCTTGTAGCACTCATCACAATTGTACATAAACATGTATATGGTCAAGGGTATTTTATTTTCTATACTTATGTTATTGGATAAACAACAGGGTAACATCCAGTATCTCCAGAGGTAGCATAGATTGCTTTAAATATACATATGTATATAGCTAAGGAACAATATAAATATTTTTCATCTTACTTTTTTTGAACATTTTAAGACTTACTTCAAATAGGCTGCATAAAGGAAGACATTGGAAACTTCCATAAATCTGAACTGGTGACATTTGCATAAAATTATATTTTGACAGATTAAAAGAAATGTTTTAAAGCTGCATAAGCAATTGAAACTGTAATTTGTTTAGAAATGTTTGGAGTTCGGGAAAGCACCATTTTAAGCCTTTTAGGTGTTTACCTATATACTTTGCAAAGATCTAATCAATCCCCGTTCATTATGAAGCATGACCAGGTAAACTGCAGCATTATTCCTAATGAAGGATGCATTCAAGGTTCTCTGGATTAATGGGGAAAAAATACAATTACAATAATTGCAAGAAAAGTAGGAGAAAAAAATGTGTTTTGTTTATTTAAATACTTAATTATTATGGCCTAGATTACAAGTAGAGTGCACAAATATTAGAAACTATGAGCGCGTAACTATGCTCAAGTATAAATCAATAGCTCTCCTATTCTTGCATCACCTATCACAAGCTGAAAGTAAAAAGTTAGCGCAAGATCGTAAGACACATATGCGCTAACATCTGGAGGGCGGTTAGCCAGCCACACTTACTCCCTTTTCCCCTCTTAGAAGAAAGAAAAGAATCTTCTAACAATCCATTCAGCAATCAAAGACCAGTAGTTATGGATTTTTTCAAAACAAAATTGTTTTACAAAACTCATAAAAAAAATGTTTACAAAAGTATACTTACACCATAAACTACTATTAACCTCTAACCCCCCCACCCCCACATTGCAAATACAAATATAAACCCATTTAACCCCTAATCTGCCACCCCCCCACATCGATAACACCTAATCAACCTAATAACCCCTAATCCGCCATCCCCCTACATTGCTAATACCTAATCAACCTATTAACCCCCTAAACACTGTCCCCCAACATCGCAACAAACTAAATTAAACTATTAACCCCTAAACCTAACACCCACTAACTTAAATGAAAGTTACAATATAACTATTTCAAATAAATAAAAAACTTACCTGTGAAAAAAAAATAACTAAGCTTAAACTATAAATAATTCTAACATTACTATTTAAAAAAAATAAAAGATATCATAAATAAGAAACCTAAATTACAAAATTAAAAAATCCTAGCACTATGAAACAAACAAACACTAACATTACAAAAATAACAAAATCTAACATTACAGAAAATAACAAGCAAAATTATACAAAATAAAAAAAGATATTCCTAATCTAATACCTCATTTTAAAATTAAAAAGTCAACCAACCAAAATCTAATAAATACCAATAGCCCTTAAAGTGCCATTTGTAGGGCATTGCCCTAAAGTTTACAGCTCTTTTACCCCCAAAAAAATACAAAGCCCCCTAACATTACAACCCCCACCCGACAACACCCCCCAAAACAAGCAAATCCCAACTAACAAAAAACCTAATCTGCCCATTGCCTTGAAAATGGCATTGTTATGGGTATTTACAACCCATTAAAATAAAAAAAACAAATCTATATAAAAAAAAAGCAATACCAAAAATTAAAAAAAAAATCCTATCACTAACCCTAAAATTGGTACTCACCATTCCTGAAGAGTGGAGATGGCATCTGCATCCAGCACAGAACTATCTTCTATCTTCATCCTGACGAGGCGGGAGGTGGCACAATCATCTAAAGAGGAACCCCCACGTTGGATGACCACGTTGCCACCAATCCGGCCTCTGCTCGGTGCCACCTCCACTCCCCAACACCGGGATGAAGATTGAAGATGGTCCCACACTGGACAAAGATGGAGCCGCCTGGAAAAAGACCTACTACTGTTGGACTTCAGGAATGGTGAGTACCTATTTGGGGTTAGTGTTTAGGTTTATTTTTTATTTTTTTGGGGGGTGGGTTTTTGTTTTGAGATTAGGGGGCTTTTTATTTTCATGGGCACTAAAAGAGCTAGTTGCCCTTTTAAAGGCAATGCCCATATAAATGCTCCTTTGTGGGCGATTAGATTAGTTTTTTTTAAGTTAGGTCTTTTTTATGTTGGGAGGTTGAGTGGGGTGTGTTTTGCTGATCACTTTATGGCAATTACGTACATAAAGGCCCTTTTAAAGGGCTATTGTTTTTTTTTTTCTCAAATATATTCTTTTTATTTGATCCACACACACCACAATAAGCAAATAAACAGGTAAATATATATAACAACGAAGAAATAGTCATAAGCAACATACTGCTCTTGGAAGACGCAGCTTCCAAACATACTATTCTTAGCACCTACTTTGGCTACTTCTCTATTACAAAACCAAACCAAACCAAAACAAAACAAAACAAGAAAGAGAAAAAATAAATAATTAAATAAGGTAAAACTCCCCCTCCCCCCCGAAACCTAGTATCCCGTCTGTCCCTATAGCTGTGCCAAAGAGACTCAAAGCCAATGTGCGGGGAGTATTTCCCCTGCCACCAGTAATATAAAATTTGCATTATTTTTCAAAGGTGTGACAAATTGAGTCTGTGCCATACAGGGCCATGAAAGGATTACATTTTTCCATTTATCAAAATAATAATCTATTGTCCTTTCAGGCGCTCATACTAAATACTGGTCTTTTGATAATCATTTGTGTCTTTATAGTATTAATAAACTCGCACATGGTAGGGGCATCAGGGGATCATCCATTTTCAGGAATATCAGGTGTCAAGCTGCCAAAATGACCAGGTTGATTAGTTTGTCCCTCACCTTTCTAACGTCCGTACTCTTTTAGTAGAAAAATATGCCTCAGGCTGCAGATTATGCTCCACTGACATATACATCTTCACCCAATATTGGATTCTACTCCCAGAATTGACTAACTTTTGGGCATTCTCAGAGATGGTGTCTTAAATCTGCCCCCATCTTTATTACACTTAAAACAGTTCCCCTTTTTGCCCATTCTGAACCCATTTGCTTATACTCATAGGAGTTAAATAGTATTATTCAAGAGTTAAATCTGCGATTCTTTCCTAGCTGCACCAATCTTGTTGCTGCCTCTGCCAATCTTAGACTCCTTGCAACTTCTTCTCCTGTAATGAACTATCATAATTCCTCACAAACTCTCTAATTTTAATTATATGTTCTTTCCCTGAAATATTTTTTAATGTCTTATACAGTAATATATCCGCTCTTTACCTGCTACATATAATTTCACTCCTGAATCAATTCCTGGATCCCACGTAATTCTATACGTTTGTAATAGTTTATGTAGATAACTCCTGGCCTGTATATAATCAAAGAAATTTTTTGTCGGTAGCTGATATTGTCTTGACAATCCCTCAAATGTTTGGCACCATTTGCCCTTCTGCTTGTATTAACTGATAAAAATAGTGTATACCTTTTTGTTTCCAGGCTCTAAAGACCAGGTTATTCATTCTGGGTATAAAATCCGGAGTCCCAATGATGGGCAGATGGAATTCCGCAGCGTATTTGTGGCGAGGCTGATTCGCCTTAGTTATCAAAGGCTCCAGACCGGCAAAAGTAGAATTTAGTGACGTAAACTTCGATCCCCCGGACTCAGTCGACACAGATCGATTCTTACGTCACTCCAGATGGCACATTCTCACTACTTTTGCTAGTTATCAAAAAACTAGCAGGTACGCTCGGCACTTTTACGGCCCAGTGTACCTGGTTTTCAAACCGCCACCCCTGGAGGCGGCGGATCCCATAGGAATCAATGGGGAGTCTGATCATAGCGAAAGTACAAGTTCGCTGCTGACAGACATCCCATTGATTCCTATGGGAGATGTCTACACCTAACACCCTAACATGTACCCCCGAGTCTAAACATCCTTAATCTGCCCCCCCTACACCGCCACAACTAAATAAAGTTATTACCCCCTAAACCGCCGCTCCTGGAGCCCACCGCAAGCTACTCTATACATATTAACCCCTAAACCGCCGCTCCCGGAGCCCACCGCAAGCTACTCTATACAAATTAACCCCTAAACCGCCGCTCCCGGAGCCCACCGCAAGCTACTCTATACATATTAACCCCTAAACCGCCGCTCCCGGAGCCCACCGCAAGCTACTCTATACATATTAACCCCTAAACCGCCGCTCCCGGAGCCCACCGCGTCTATAATAAATGTATTAACCCCTAAACCACCGCTCCCTGAACCCGCCGCAACCTATATTAAATTTATTAACCCCTATCCTGCCCCCCTACACCGTCGTCACCTATAATAAATGTATTAACCCCTATCCTGCCCCCCCTACACTGCCGCCACTGTAATAAAATTATTAACCCCTAAACCTAAGTCTAACACTAACCCTAACACCCCCCTAACTTAAATATTAATTAAATAAATCTAAATCATATTTCTATTATTAACTAAATTAATCCTATTTAAAACTAAATACTTACCTGTAAAATAAACCCTAAGATAACTACAATGTAATTAAGAATTACATTGTAGCTATTGTAGGATTAATATTTATTTTACAGGTAACTTTGTATTTATTTTAGCTAGTTAGAATAGTTATTAAATAGTTATTAACTATTTAATAACTACCTAGCTAAAAGAAATACAAAATTACCTGTAAAATAAATCCTAACCTAAGTTACAATTAAACCTAATACTACACTATCATTAAATTAATTAAATAAACTACCTACAAATAACTACAATTAAATACAATTACATAAACTAACTAAAGTACAAAAAATAAAAAAGCTAAGTTACAAAAAATAAAAAAATAAGTTACAAACATTTTAAAAATATTACAACAATTTTAAGCTACTTACACCTAATCTAAGCCCCCTAATAAAATAACAAACCCCCCCAAAATAAAAAATGCCCTACCCTATTCTAAATTAAATAAAGTTCAAAGCTCTTTTACCTTACCAGCCCTTAAAAGGGCCTTTTGTGGGGGCATGCCCCAAAGTTCAGCTCTTTTGCCTGTAAAAGAAAAATACAACCCCCCCACATTAAAACCCACCACCCCACATACCCCTAATCTAACCCAAACCCCCCTTAAAATAACCTAACACTAATCCCCTGAAGATCATCCTACCTTTAGTTGTCTTCACTCAGCCGAGCCACCGATGGAACTGAAGAGGACATCCGGACCGGCAGAAGTTATCCTCCAAGGGGGGGCTGAAGAATCTTCCATCCGATGAAGTGATCCTCCAAGCGGCGCTGAAGAAATCTTCCATCCGGGCGAGGTCATCTTCCAAGAGGCGCTGAAGAAGTCTTCTATCCGGGCGAGGTCATCGTCGAAGCCGGGTCTTGAATCTTCATCCCGCCGACGCGGAACATCCTCCTTTCCCGACGAACTACCGACGAATGAAGGCTCCTTTAAGGGACGCCATCTTGGATGACGTCCCTTAAAGGAGCCTTCATTCGTCGGTAGTTCGTCGGGAAAGGAGGATGTTCTGCGTCGACGGGATGAAGATTCAAGACTCGGCTTTGACGATGACCTCGCCCGGATAGAAGACTTCTTCAGCGCCTCTTGGAAGATGACCTCGCCCGGATGGAAGATTTCTTCAGCGCCACTTGGAGGATCACTTCATCGGATGGAAGATTTCTTCAGCGCCCCTTCGAGGATAACTTCTGCCGGTCCGGATGTCCTCTCAGTTCCATCGGTGGCTCGGCTGAGTGAAGACAACTAAAGGTAGGATGATCTTCAGGGGATTAGTGTTAGGTTATTTTAAGGGGGGTTTGGGTTAGATTAGGGGTATGTGGGTGGTGGGTTTTAATGTTGGGGGGGTTGTATTTTTCTTTTACAGGCAAAAGAGCTGAACTTTGGGGCATGCCCCCACAAAAGGCCCTTTTAAGGGCTGGTAAGGTAAAAGAGCTTTGAACTTTATTTAATTTAGAATAGGGTAGTCCATTTTTTTATTTTGGGGGGGGTTTGTTATTTTATTAGGGGGCTTAGATTAGGTGTAAGTAGCTTAAAATTGTTGTAATATTTTAAAATGTTTGTAACTTATTTTTTTATTTTTTGTAACTTAGCTTTTTTATTTTTTGTACTTTAGTTAGTTTATGTAATTGTATTTAATTGTAGTTATTTGTAGGTAGTTTATTTAATTAATTTAATGATAGTGTAGTATTAGGTTTAATTGTAACTTAGGTTAGGATTTATTTTACAGGTAATTTTGTATTTCTTTTAGCTAGGTAGTTATTAAATAGTTAATAACTATTTAATAACTATTCTAACTAGCTAAAATAAATACAAAGTTACCTGTAAAATAAATATAAATCCTACAATAGCTACAATGTAATTATTAATTACATTGTAGCTATTGTAGGATTTATATTTATTTTACAGGTAAGTATTTAGTTTTAAATAGGAATAATTTATTAAAGTATAGTGTAGTGTTAGGTGTAATTATAACTTAGGTTAGGATTTATTTTACAGGTACATTTCTCTTTATTTTAGCTAGGTAAGCTATTAAATAGTTAATAACTATTTAATAGCTATTGTACCTAGTTAAAATAAATTGAAAGTTGCCTGTAAAATAAAAAAAAAACCTAAGATAGCTACAATATAATTATTATTTATATTGTAGCTATATTAGGGTTTATTTTAAAGGTAAGTATTTAGTTTTAAATAGGATTAATTTAGTTAATAATAGAAATATGATTTAGATTTATTTAATTAATATTTAAGTTAGGGGGGTGTTAGGGTTAGTGTTAGACTTAGGTTTAGGGGTTAATAAATTTATTACAGTGGCGGCGGTGTAGTGGGGGGCAGGATAGGGGTTAATAAATTTATTATAGGTGGCGACGGTGTAGGGGGGGCAGGATAGGGGTTAATAAATTTAATATAGGTTGCGGCGGGTTCAGGGAGCGGCGGTTTAGGGGTTAAACTATGTATTTATTTGCGGCGAGGTGCGGGATCAGCAGGATAGGGGTTAATAACTTTATTATAGAGGGCGGCGGTTTAGGGGTTAAACTATTTATTTATTTGCGGCGAGGTGCGGGATCAGCAGGATAGGGGTTAATAATTTTATTACAGAGGGCGACGGTATAGGGAGGCAGGATAGGGGTTACTAGGTATAATGCAGGTGGCAGCGGTGTCCGGGAGCGGCGGTTTAGGGGTTAATACATTTATAAGACTTGCGGCGGGGTCTAGGAGCGGCGGTTTAGGGGTTAATACATTTATAAGACTTGCAGCGGGGTCTAGGAGCGGCGGTTTAGGGATTAGTAACTTTATTTAGTTTGCGGGGGGGCTCCGGGGGGCGCCGGTATAGGGGGTAGAACAGTGTAGTTTAATGTGAGTGCTTAGTGACAGGCTAGCAAGAAAGCTGTCAAAACAGCCGAAGAGCAGCGAGATCGGATGTGTGATAACTCTCACAGTCCGCTGCTCATCGCCCCGCGGCTTTTTGACAGCTTTTTTTGATAACTTAATAATTTTTTTCAGGTCCGCGGGGGCGAAGGTAGGCGAGCTTAGGCGGGCGTATTGGGCCGGCGAAGTCAGAAAAGTTGACGGCTTGATAACTACCCCCCATTGTGTTAATTGGAAATCTTGACCGACATAGCCTCAGAATTTTTGTCATGCACGCACCACATTAGAGAATGATAATAGACTGCTAATATTACTTGGTAAGCTCCTATACGGGTGATGTAATATTGCCTTCAAATCTAAGGGCTTTATCAATGCTGATTCTAATTCATAATAAGTCACATAGTTAGCCTCCGTTATCCAGTCTATTCCAAATTTAGTGAGAGCCACAACATTGTATTTTATAATGTCCAGTAAAGCAAAACCACCATATCTTTTGCTTTGAGTAAGTTTTTCCATTGCTAGTCTGGATCTCTTCTTACCCCAAATAAAGAGTGCACAGACTCTATTGTACCTAGCTACATCTTGTCTAGTGATCCATAGTGGTAGATTGCATTAAAAACAATAAACTCTGGAATACAATTGTTTTAATCAATGCTATTTTAGTGGAAAGCGATAAGTAGTGGATGTTCCACATGCCTAGTCTTCCCTCTATGTTGTTGACGAACTCAGCATAATTCAGACCATACCAGTCTCTAGGATTTTTGCTTATTTTAATTACTAAATAATTTATAACCTTAAATTCTCTAAATCCATGGTGTGTATGACTCAATCTCGTTTTATTGATCCATAATAACTCTGACTTCTTGTAATTAATTTTATAAAGAAAGAACAAGAGCACCAGACTGCTGTAAAACTTTATACTGACTGAGGATTCCTATTGAGCACGGACATACAGAGGTGGCTTTGGGACCCGGAGGCTGGCCGCTCTTGTTGTTTTTCACTCACGGAGCGCACTGGTTCCTGGCTCCGCCCACCGCTCACTACGTACATTCTGCATGTTCAACGTCACTGGAGATCAGCGGAGGAACAAGTGAGTCTCACACGCGATACAGTTGGAGGATGTGCTGAAAGAGGGGCGTTAGGCTTCTTGCTGAATACACCAGGAGAAGATGGATTCAGGGAACGTAAGCCTTACAGCCCCTTAGGACCAACACGTATCTTTGTCCCAGAGTATGTAGGTGAGAACATTTGATCTCCTTATGTTTGTATATTGTGACAATTTCATGCAGTGCTTCTGGTCAGCGTTGAGAATCACGCAAGGGAGTGAATGCTGAGGACTTTATGCAAAGGGATTTACGTTTAAGGAGTCATTTGTGAGTGTATATCAAGTGCAGACATTTTTCACATATGTATGCCTCTCAAGGGTCTTTTATATCATATTTATATGTGTATTTGAGCTGAACTTTATGGACTGAGAGCACTACTTTGAATGGCTAGATGGACAGGTGCTGCTTATAACTTTCTTTGCCTATATTAATTTTATACCCTGAGAAAAGACTAAAATTATTAATAATCTCCAAACCTTTGGGGCAACTTGATTTAGTGTTCTGTAAAAATAACATAATAACATCGGCATATAGGGAGATAAGCAGATTATGTCCCCCTAATTCCACTCCCACTAATTCCTGTCTTAATAGAATGGCCAACGGTTCTAGTGCCAAATCGAATAATAACGGTGATAAGGGACATCCCTGTCTTGTCCCTCTCTGTAAAGTTATATAGTGTGTTAATTCTCCATTTACCAATAATTGGGACCTCAGGCTAGCATATATCAGTTACCTTCAAAACCGAATTCCTTGAGTGAAGTAAATAAGTGATCCCAAATAATAGAATCAAACGCCTTTTCCACATCAATTGTAAGCATAGCCAAGTCCACTTGTCTTTTTTTGATCGAGTTCTCGGATTTATTATAGTAATGGTCTAGTATGACTAAGGCCCTCCTCATATTTCGTACTGGGGTTTCTACCTGAGATAAATCATGATTGTGTATTAACTTTCCGAGCCCTTACGTCAGTCTGTCTGCAATGATTGACATTAGTATTTTATAGTCTAAATTCAGGAGTGAAATTGGTCTATATGATCCCAACTCTTCTATCAGCATACCCGCAATATCTTCTTTAATAGTTTTATAAAATTCTGCCGGGAGACCATCGGGCCCCAATGCTTTATTGACTTTGCTTCTATCAATCATAATTTTAACTCCCTCCTCTGTTATCAATGAGTTAATCTGTGTTAAATCATCCTTATCTATTTTCGGGACCTTGATCATTTGCGAAAAATTCTCCCTTTTTAGTCTCATCAATTCCCACATTAGAGTACAGATTCTGATAGTACCTGAAACAGGCTTGTCTTATCTCAGCTGATTTTGTAAATATTCTCGAGCCTTCTTTAATTGATGGGATTAGATTCTTTTTTTCCCGAAATTTTATTATTTTTGCAAGATATTTTCCAGAGATCCCCTGATACCCCTGACAATATGCTCTTATCTTCATATCTTCTCAAGCCCAACTTTCTCTCAAAATCTCCATCTCTAGTTTGGTTGTTTTATAACTCTTCCATGTGTTTAAATTTGGAGAGTGCAATTACCTACAATATGAATTTCTAAGTTGGTTCCCCAATTGAATCTCTCTAGCTTTGAATTTCTGCTTCCTTTTTATCATATATCTTTTTATCTCACCCCATAGAACCACTTTCCCAGCTTCCCAGAATATTTCTGGACTACTTGCCTCTGGTTTATTCTGCCTGTAATACTTTTTCCACCTTTCCACCAGAAAATTCTGGAAATTTTCATCTTGTGACATAAACTTGGGGAAACTATCACCTAGATTTAGAGTTTTGCAGCCAAAGGGGTGCGTTAGCTACGCATGTTTTTTTTCCCCCGCACCTTTTAAATAATGCTGGTATTTAGAGTTCTCTGAAGGACTGCGTTAGACTCCAAAAAGGGAGCGTAGAGCATAATTTACCGCCACTTCAACTCTCAATACCAGCGTTGCTTACAGTAGCGGCCATCTTAAAAAACGTGCTCGTGCACGATTCCCCCATAGGAAACAATGGGGTAGTTTGAGCTGAAAAGAAAACCTAACAAAAAAGGTTCAGCTCCTAACGCAAGCCACATTGTTTCCTATGGGGAAACACTTTCTAAGTCTGCACCTAACACCCTAACATGAACCCCGAGTCTAAACACCCCTAACCTTACACTTATTAACCCCTAAACTGCCGCCCCCGCTATCGCTGACACCTCGATTATATTATTAACCCCTAATCTGCCGCTCCGGACACCGCCGCAACCTACGTTATCCCTATGAACCCCTAATCTTCTGCCCCCAATGTCGCTGACACCTACATTATATTTATTAACCCCTAATCTGCCCCCCCAACGTCGCTGCTACCTTACCTACACTTATTAACCCCTAATGTTGCGACCGGACCTCGCCACCACTATAATAAATGTATTAACCCCTAAACCGCCTCACTCCCGCCTTGCAAACCCTATAATAAATTTTATTAACCCCTAATGTGCCCTCACTAACATCGCCGACACCTAACTTCAAGTATTAACCCCTAATCTGCCGACCAGACCTCACCGCTACTATAATAAATGTATTAACCCCTAAAGCTAAGTCTAACCCTAACCCTAACACCCCCCTAAGTTAAATATAATTTAAATCTAACTAAATAAATTAACTCTTATTAAATAAATGAATCCTATTTAAAGCTAAATACTTACCTGTAAAATAAACCCTAACATAGCTACAATATAATAAATAATTATATTGTAGCTATTTTAGGATTTATATTTATTTTACAGGCAACTTTGTATTTATTTTAACTAGGTACAAAAGCTATTAAATAGTTATTAACTATTTAATAGCTACCTAGTTAAAATAATTACAAAATTACCTGTAAAATAAATCCTAACCTAAGTTACAATTAAACCTAACACTACACTATCAATAAATTAATTAAATAAACTACCTACAATTACCTACAATTAAATCAACTAAACTAAATTACAAAAAAAAACACTAAATTACAAAAAATAAAAAAAAGATTACAAGAATTTTAAACTAATTACAACTACTCTAAGCCCCCTAAAAATATAACAAAGCCCCTTAAAATAAAAAAATGCCCTACCCTATTTTAAAATAAAAAGTTAACAGCTCTATTACCTTACCAGCCCTTAAAATAGCTTTTTGCGGGGCATGCCCCAAAGAAATCAGCTCTTTTGCCTGTAAAAAAACTCGTACAATACCCCCCAACATTACAACCCACCACCCACATACCCCTAATCTAACACACCCGAACCCCCCCTTAAAAAACCTAACACTAAGCCTCTGAAGATCTTCCTACCTTGTATTCACCCAGCCAGGTATCACCGATCCGTCCAGAAGAGGGTCCGAAGTCTTCATCCTATCCGGCAAGAAGAGGTCCTCCAGAGGGTCCGAAGTCTTCATCCTATCCGGCAAGAAGAGGTCCTCCAGAGGGTCCAAAGTCTTCATCCAGGCGGCATCTTCTATCTTCTTCCATCCGGAGCGGAGCGGGTCCATAATGAAGCAGCCGAAGCGGAGCCATCCTTCCTCGGAATTTAGGTAGGAAAAATCTGATTGACTGTTTGAATCAGCCAATCAGATTGAAGTTCAATCCAATAGGCAATCGTATTGAGCTCGCATTATATTGGCTGTTCCGATCAGCCAATAGAATGGGAGCTCAATCTGATTGGCTGATCCAATCAGCCAATCGGATTGAACTTCAATCTGATTGGCTGATTCAATCAGCCAATCAGATTTTTCCTACCTAAATTCCGATTGGCTGATAGAATCCTATCAGCCAATTGGAATTCGAGGGACGCCATCTTGGATGACGTAATTTAAAGGAATCTTCATTTGTCGTTAGTCCGTCAGTGAGGAAGGATGGCTCCTCGTCGGCTGCTTCAAGATGGACCCGCTCCGCTCTGGATGGAAGAAGATAGAAGATGCCGCCTGGATGAAGACTTTGGACCCTCTGGAGGACCTCTTCTTGCCGGATAGGATGAAGACTTCGGACCCTCTTCTGGACGGATCGGTGATACCCGGCTGGGTGGAATACAAGGTAGGTATATCTTCAGGGGGTTAGTGTTAGGTTTTTTAAGGGGGGTTTGGGTGGGTTAGATTAGGGGTATGTGGGTGGTAGGTTGTAATGTTGGGGGGGTATTGTATGTTTTTTATACAGGCAAAAGAGCTGATTTCTTTGGGACATGCCCCGCAAAAAGCCCTTTTAAGGGCTGGTAAGGTAATAGAGCTGTTAACTTTTTATTTTAGAATAGGGTAGGGCATTTTTTTTATTTTGGGGGGCTTTGTTATTTTTTTAGGGGGCTTAGAGTAGGCGTAATTAGTTTAAAATTCTTCTAATCTTTTTTATTTTTTGTAATTTAGTGTTTGTTTTTTTTTGTAATTTAGTTTAGTTGATTTAATTGTAGGTAATTGTAGGTAGTTTATTTAATTAATTTATTGATAGTGTAGTGTTAGGTTTAATTGTAACTTAGGTTAGGATTTATTTTACAGGTAATTTTGTAATTATTTTAACTAGGTAGCTATAAAATAGTTAATAACTATTTAATAGCTATTGTACCTAGTTAAATTAAATACAAAGTTGCCTGTAAAATAAATATAAATCCTAAAATAGCTACAATGTAATTATTCGTTATATTGTAGCTATATTAGGGTTTATTTTACAGGTAAGTATTTAGCTTTAAATAGGATTAATTTATTTAATAAGAAATAATTTATTTTGTTAGATTTAAATTATATTTAACTTAGGGGGTGTTAGGGTTAGACTTAGCTTTAGGGGTTAATACATTTATTATAGTAGCAGTGAGTTCCGGTCGGCAGATTAGGGGTTAATACTTGAAGTTTGGTATCGCCAATGTTAGGGAGGGCAGATTATGGGTTAATACTATTTATTATAGGGTTTGCGAGGTGTGACTGAGGCAGATTAGGGGTTAATACATTTATTATAGTGGCAACGAGGTCTGATCGGCAGATTAGGGGTTAATAAGTGTAGGTAAGCTAGCGGCGACGTTGGGGGGGCAGATTAGGGGTTAATAAATATTATGTAGGTGTCGGCAATGTTAGGGGCAGCAGATTAGGGGTACATAGGGATAATGTAGGTGGCGGCGGGTGTCCGGTCGGCAGATTAGGGGTTAAAAAATTTTATTAGAGTGGTGGCGATGTGGGGGGGGGGGGCTCAGTTTAGGGGTACATAGGTAGTTTATGGGTGTTAGTGTACTTTAGAGCACAGTAGTTAAGAGCTTTATAAACCGGCGTTAGCCCATAAAGCTCTTAACTCCTGACTTTTTTCTGCGGCTGGAGTCTTGTCGTTAGACTTCTAACGCTCACTTCAGCCAAGACTCTAAATACTGGCGTTAGGAAGATCCCATTGAAAAGATAGGATACGCAATTGGCGTAAGGGGATCTGCGGTATGGAAAAGTCGCTGCTGGAAAGTTAGCGTTAGACCCTTTCCTGACTGACTCTAAATACCAGCGGGCGGTAAAAAGCAGCGTTAGGAGCCCTTAACGCTGCTTTTGATGGCTAATGCAGAACTCTAAATCTAGGCGTATATGAATTCCTGTTGTTACCCTTTACTGTCCCAACCTCTATTTTTAGGCTAATTATCACGTGATCTAAAATTACTATCTCGTATATATGTGATATCATATCCATAACCAATAATTTCTCGTCTATCAAAAACATGTCTATCCTAGAATTTTTTTTAAATGATTTGGATTCACATGAAAATTCACGCTCATCTGGGTGCTGTAAGCACCATATATCGTTTAATTTTAATACCTTAGCAAAATCGCGTAAAAACTTTGCCTCTTAATGGCTCTAGATCGTAGCCTGTCTATCTCTGGCCACATCGTAGCATTAAAGTCCCCTGCCATAACTATATTTTGCCCTATATACTGTATTCATTTTTTCTTAATTTTTTCCCAGAATTCTATATAAATTTCGATCGGACCATAAATATTACAAAATGTCCACAGCCTATTATTAATTTCAGCTTGTACAATCATAAACCTCCCAAGTGGATCCAGCAATTGGTTTTTAATCTTATATGACAGGTTTCTATTGAACATTATTGCCACTCCACATTTCTATTGTTAGTTTATTTATTTCTATCGTTAGTTTATTTATAGATTAGGGGGGTTTGTTATTTTGGGGTGGCTTTTTATTTTAAATGGGGTATTAGATTAGGAAAATCTTTTTTTATTTTGTATAATTTTAGAGTTCTTTATTTTCTGCAATGTTTTTTTTTTTATATATATATTTTTTTATTACAGAGAGTTCAGGTTTACAACATATTAACAGTTAAATACATATAATTCAGAATTAAATATAGTGATACGTTATACCTTCACAGCAGGTATTAAGTTGTCAATCAATGAAATCCATGATAGTACAATTAGTTACAGACTATGCTTAACCCACTCAGACATCAAGTCTTTTCTCGCTTGATTAATACCCAAACTCTCTTATTTTAGCTTTTTCCAAACTAGACTAACCCCTAATACTAAACAAAATTATAAAACCTCTTACTTTAAGGTCGAAAAAAAAATGAAGAAAACAGGATGTATGCTTCCAAGCAATGTGTGAAATTACTGAGACACGCTTGGTTATATCTTAACAATAACTGAAGTAATGGGCCTGAACAGATCTTTCGATTTTTAGAAACATTACTAATATCATTTCTCTATCAAAATCCTAATTAAAGGAGGAAAAAAAAAAAAAGGGAAACAAGGAAAGGGGGGAAATAAGATGTCCCCTCCACTCCTCCATCTCCTCCCACTCCCTCCCCTTATTAATACCATGCTACTGGAAAAATGTCACGTAAGATTAAACCTTCGAAGTATGTAGATTTATGGAATTATTTAGTGAGTATATATTGTGTTGAGAGAGGATAAGACTTTATGATTTTTAGCCATTTGTTAAAGAAGCTTTGTATTTGTTTATCACATGTACTGCATATATTGTATTGCTCAAACATAATCTGTGTTTTAACCGCATTTAAAAATATACTAAAGAGAGGGGTTTATTGTTTTTCCAGTCCTTCAGAATTAAGTTCCGAACTATAAGAATAACAGTGTTAGCTAAATTATGAGATGCTACATCCGATACTAAAAACACTATGATCCTTGGGTCAAGCACTAGATTCTCCTTTGTATTTTTATTTAACCAATGATTTACCTTACACCATAATTGATTTATTTTCGGACAATACCAAAAACAGTGGCGTAAGTCTGCTGCAGGAAAATGGCATTTATAACACTGGCCTTGCGTTTCTGGAGACCAGCATATAAGCCTTTTAGGTGAAATATACGCATTATTAAGAAGTTTTATGTGAGATTCTTTCCAGGAGGAGGGAAGGAGAGCATTGTTCACCCACTTAATACTTCTACTAATTGTTTCAACATCCATCCCATCAAAGTATTTGATCCAATATACTAAACATAGATCCAGAGTTAACTGGCCCTATTTTGCAAGCAAAATTTTATAAAGTAGTGAGATTGAATGATTCCCCTGACTGTATAGGTTAATATAATCGGCAACTCTATCATATTTCCCATGCCAGGGCCCCAATTGTAACTTTTCCTGTATAAAGTGATGTATCTGGAGATAGGCATAAAAGGATTTGTTCGAGAGATTGTACTGCGTGGCTATACTCTCGAAGGTGCGCACCCCAAGGCCATCATCTAGTAGCTGTGCTATCAGAGCTAGGCCCTTGCTGGCTGCAATGTTAGATTTTGTTATTTTGTGTAAAATTTTAGAGTTTGTTATTTTTTGTAATGTTATTTTTTTCCGTAGTGTTAGGATTTTTATATTTTTGTAATATATGTTTTTTTATTTTTGGTATCTTTTATTTTTTAAAAATAGTAATGTTAGATTTATTTATAGTTTAAAGGGACAGTTCACCCAAAAACTTTCTCCCCTTTAAATTCTTCCCAATGATCCTTTTTACCTGCTAGAGTGTATTAAATTGGTTGCAAGTAGCTCCTTTACTCATATTTCAGCATTTGAAATAGCTGGTTTAGCTTGTGGTTTCCCAACCTATACTGAAAGTTTTGATACTGGCGTATATTCTATTGACAAGCCTAAGTAAACACAGCCAGCAGAAGAAGTTACACCCTCAGTGGGGGGCATGATAGTTAAGTAATAAAATGATCATTTTCTATTGTTCTCTCTATGTATTGAGCTTTGGTGTTCCAGACAAATATAAGATAATGAAACAAGTCTGTGTACATAAAAGTGATAACATAATGAGATCTGATATTACCTGAAGCTCAACCCATTGTAATAGGCTGTGGTTTAAAAGTACAAAACCAGCTACTTCAGATACACAAATAAACCTGAAAATGCAATTTCTCAAATATTTTATACTCTGCAGTTTGTATAACAAGTCATTTAAAATACATTTATGGAAAAACAATTTACAGTGTACTGTCCCTTTAAGCTTAGGTTTTTTTTTATTTTACAGGTAAGTTTTTGTTTATTTCAAGGTAGTTATATTGTAACTTTAAGTTAGGTGGGTGTTAGGTTTAGGGGTTAATAATTTAATTTTAGTTTGTCGTGAAGTGGGGGGGACGGTGGTTTAGAGGTTAATAGGTTTATTTATGGAGTAGTGATGTGGGGGGGGGGGGCAGCAGTTTAGGGGTTAATAGCATTATTTAGTGTTGTCAATGTGGGGGGACGGCGGTTTAGAGGTTAATAGCTTTATTTAGTGTTGGCGATGTGGGGGGATGTCAGTTTAGGGGTTAATAGGTTGATTAGGTGTTAGTGATATGGGAGGATGGCTGATTAGGGGTTAATAGGTTTATTTAGTGTTGGCAACATGGGGGGATGGCGGATTAGGGGTTAATAGCTTTATTTTGTGTTGGCGATGTGGGTGAAGGGCGGATTAGGGGTTATTAGACTAGGGGGTTTATGTTAAGGAGTTAGGTTTTTACAAAACATCCTTTATTCATAGACTTCAATGGGGAATGCGTTAATGTGATCGCATTTCGCAATCGCAGGTGTTTTTTTCCTACATTTTTTCTCCATTAATCTCTATTGGGGAAAACGTGCACGAGCACATCAAGTCGAAACTTTGTTTTTGTTGCGGTATGCGGCTTACTGCACCATACCGACCGACATAAGAAAGGGGCGGTACAAGCCCCATTTTGCATGGTGTGTACGTTACGTCTATGCCACACAACTTGTAATCTTGCTCATTTTAATTTAGAGCAGAAAAGGACAACTGGTCAAAATAATAAATAGATGAATAATCGAAAGAAAACAAGTTAATATTCAATCACTGCTTTTATATGTCTTAACATGCTCTCCACCAGTCTTTCACATTTTATGCCACTCCTGGTGAAAAAATTCAAGCAGCTAGGCTTTGATTGATAGCTTGTGACCATCCATCTTGCTCTTGATCACATTCATGTCTGGAGATTAGGCTGGCCATGACAGAATCTTTATCTTATGGCCCTCTATCCACACATTGATTGATCTGGATTTGTGGCATGGAACATTATACTGCTGGAAAAAAACAATCCTCAGAGTTGGGGTACTTTGTCAGAGCAGATGGAATCAAGTTTTCTTCCAGGATAACTTTGTGTGTGGCTTGATTCATGCCCCTCACAAAAATAAATCTGCCCTTATTCCAGGTCATCTTCTCTGATGAGTCCAATTTTTAGATTTAGCCAACAAATTGTCATCTAATGGTTAAATGGAGACCTGTATAGGCCTACAAGCCACAGTGTCTCACACCCACTGTGAAATGTGATGAAGGATTGGTGATGATCTGGGGGTGCTTCAGCAAAGATAAAATTCAGTAGATGTATCTTTGTGAAGGGTATGGATGGAGGACCACCATATCAAGACCCAGTCATGAGCAGCCCAGTCTCCAGATGTGAACCCCTTTGAAAACCTCTGGAATATGATCAAGAGGAAGATGGATAGTTGCAACACATCAAAGCTAAGCTACTAATACTTCAATTTTTGTTGCCAGGATTGGCATAAAGTCACCCAACAGCAATATGAAAAACTAATGGAGAGCATGCCAATGCGCATGAAAGCTGTGCTTGAAAATCAGGGTTATTCCCCCAAATATTGTTTTCTGAACTATTGTCCAAGTTAAAACATTAGTATTGTGTTTTTTAAAAAGAATATGAACTTTTGTTCTTTGCATTATTTGAGGGCTGAAAACACTGCATCTTCTTTGCTATTTTGACCAGATGTACTGTTCTGCAAATATATGCTCTATATGACACTTTTTTTATTTGGTATTTGGGAGACTTTTTGTCAGTAGTTTATAGAACAAAACAAAAATGTTCATTTTACTTCAAACACATACCTATAGATAGTAAAACCAGATAAACTGATATTTCTCTCTCTTGTCTCTTAATTTTTTCCAGAGCTGTATCTGCTGTCATTATCTGCGTAATATTAGAGGAGAGAGAGAGAGAGAGAGAGAGAGAGAGAGAGAGATAGAGAGAGAGAGACTCATTGTGTAGTTCATTAACAAATCTAAACAGGCCATATCTTACCCAGAATTCCTTGCTGCGTTGGAAACAGTGTATTCCAGAGGTTTTCTGTGGGAAATACAGGCCTACTGGCCTGTCTAGATTTGTTAATGGACTACACAATGAGTTATTTTCTCTATGTTTTGTGCGTAGTGGAGGATTTAAACTCACCTTTTGTTTTTACCTCCCCCTAATTTAAAATGTTGTTTTTGGTATATATATATATATATATATATATATATATATATGTGTGTGTGTATATAATATGTATACTGTATATATATATATATATATATATATATATATATATATATGTATATATATATATATATATATATATATATATATATATATAAAATAACATTTTCTTCTAAGTGAAGAACAAAGGTATTTGCAATATTTCTATTTAAAAAAGCAACATTAAATTTGTTTAAAAATCTATATTTTATATTTGTATCTGTTTATGTATATATGTTCTTATGAAAATGTCACCTTTAGCTAGAATACCTACCTTAACGTGCTCACCGTTTAGGGCACCGGACAGGAATAAGCACACACAGCTCTGTAAAATGATGTGAGAATCATATTTCAAACTGACAGAGCTGAGAGTGTGAGATTCATGTCCGTTTTTCAGTAGTGGCCAAGTAAACGGAGAGGAAGGGGGTGAGATTATACTACTTTTTTGTGAAGCAGAGAAGGTAAAAACAACAGATATTTTTAGCCTGCTTTGGGGAGAATTTGCGACGCTTTACATTTGTACACAGTGCATAGTTAGGCTAGTTACATCTCCAGCACGACAAAGCAGGTGACTTCCTGCCATAAGCCCACTAGTTAGGGAATGTGAGGAAAGCTTTAGCCCTGTAACAAGTCAGTTACCACATTTAGCAGTAAAATAGCTAATACATATTAATTGCAAACTTTATCTACATAAAAAGCGTTATTAAAATATCCCTTATTTTTTTTTTGTTAAACTGTCACTTTAACATTTTGTTTAACTCTGTGATTACCTTGTATCTAAGCATCTGTAGACTGCCCCCTTTTTTAGTTATTTTGACAGACTTGCATTTCAAGAGCACATTGTTATCTATTTGGAACATGGCCGGATTGGGCCGCCGGGATACAGGGAAAAATCCCAGTGGGCCAGCAGCTGGCAGCTGCACAGACAGAGCACTGTGCACAGCACTCAGCAGAGTGTGAGCAGCCGGTGGAGTGGAGTGGCCAACTTGCTTTTTGAGCACTTAAAAGATATGACAGAGGCTCAAGCAGCTCAGCTGCAGATGCAGACACTCTGCTCCATTAGGCAAGGCAACATTACACAGTCTGAAGAGGTGAGGGAGGGTGTTTTTACATTGCTGGGGAGATTGGGGCGGAGGGGGCGAGGCTGAGCCGTTGGGGGGGGCAGGCTGAGCCAGAGCTGGTGAAGGAGTGGAGCGGCCAACTTGCTTTTTGAGCACATAGAAAGATATGACAGAGGCTCAAGCAGCTCAGCAGCAGATGTGGCCGCTCCACTCTATTAGGCAAGGCAACACATTGTGAGGAAATGAGGGAGGGTGTCCTTACATTGCCAGGGAGATAGGGCCGGAGGGGGGGCAAGGCTATTTTGTATGTACCTCACATAATCCTACTATATGGAATGCTAACTAAAATAGCTTCTGACTGAGGCCAACATTTGTGACTGTCTTGTGTAAACAGTTAGGACAATTTATACTCTTCTGTATACCACCCTAAAAGTGGGTCAATCAGGACTTAAAAATATTATCTCATAAACTATGTTAATGTCCAACAAAATTATTCAAATTTACTTTTAACTAGACATGTGCATTTTTCCTATCGGCCATTCAGAAAATATTTACATTCATTTCCGTTAAACAAATGTACATGCTCCTTTGCTACTGGGTCACATGTAGAGTAAAATACTTAATTTTAGTACAATGGAGAGTCACGCTCATCCCAATCCTTCTTAACAGAGCCACAGGGAGTGCTAATAGGAAACTTAGCACTGTGGCTCCCAGGACCAACACTAAAGGACTTTCTCTTCCTATAAGTATAGCTGGGGGGTCTGTGAAGAAGAGTACCAGATAAGCGTGGCTCTCCAGTACGCTAAAGGTAAGTATTTTAACTTTTCAAAGAAAACAAATGAACACTGACAAATTTGTCATTTTCATTTCTGTGCTTTAAATGTCATGCTACATTTGTTTGGATATTTGTTTTGTGAAAATTAGATTAATATCTATGTTTCATTAACAAATGTGCATTCATAACAAAACAAATGCACATATTTTAGACAAGCAGGACCAGCACTCACTTAATCCTTAATTTTTCCAGTGATTCGAGTTGGGTGCACACCAGGGGGACTTCCCTAACCAAAGTCCAGTGACAAGTATAACTAAAACAACACACTGGTGGCACTCAAAAAATGACAACAGTGCCTTTATTACAGAGCAAACGTTTCGGGGCTCCTGCCCCTTTATCAAGCTACTAGCTTGATAAAGGGGCAGGAGCCCCAAAACGTTGCTCTGTAATAAAGGCACTGTTGCCATTTTTTGAGTGCCACCAGTGTGTTGTTTTATTAAAACAAATGCACATGTCTACTTTTAACACTCTATGGCATTCTTCTCTGCAATAATCTCTGTTTTGGCTGGGTTGGTGGTATCAACCTAAGATATTCCTTTCAGACAAAAAATAGGGTGGGGGTGCCATGGATGATTAGGTTTCATCTTCGGTTTATCATTAGTAACCTGGTAGGAGGATCCTGCTATAATTCTTCTTTCAGTACAAAACCTCCATAGTTTTTGGATTTTCTTTTTGCCGACAACTCCATTCATTTCACACTTTCCAGCTGTGCTGAATGCTTACCAACTACAAAATCTCCTTAGCAATATATTAGCTGCTGGTGGGTCACATCCAGTTATTTATCTTGGGTTCTTCTGACTTATTATACTAAATCATACCTTACAACCATGGTCTGCTACTAGGCCTAGACTTACATTACTGATGTGTTAGGAAGATGCCCCTTATTAAAATGTGGATCTTTATATTTAAAAGGTCACATATTTGATATATTAGATCTGGAGTTGTTCTGTCCATCATCCTCATCTTTTCCTGTGTATTGTGCTTTTGAAGGAATGTGGCCTAGATTTATTTTTTAATGAACTATAAACTGAATTTCTCTTTAAGAGGTCAATCTACGCCTCACCCCTAACTGTTTTTTCTTTGCTTGACTAAAACTTCAATTCATTTTCATACATCTTCAGCTCCCTTGCATAGCACATACACTCACACCTTACCCTCATACACTCTTCCCGCTCTAATTTTTAAATTGATACAACAAATTCCTGCATAGAGATTTCTATCTAAAGGTGGTCATCTTTGAAAGTTCTCTGATTTATTTAAAAATAAAATTCGTTCATGAGGTCTTGAAGTTAGAGGTGCTTGCTCAAAGGCTAATACAAGCTACTGACCACTTTGCATGCACAGCTTTACTGTCTTGAGACTATAGACACTAGGACAACTAAAACTTCAGAAGATTGCTTCTGTTTCAGCAAAAAATATTTTCTGTACTTACTCTCCATAAGGGTTCAACATACAATAACCTGGGTTTTAGTTTGTATTTGATTGTTTTAAGTTATTTTAAAATGAAAATATGTATGTATGCATTTAATAAATATAATTCTTAAAAAATGTCCACTGCTATTGCAAGTGAAAATTTGAATGTGGAACCCTAGGTTTAGAGGTTGAATTCCATTGTTGTACTTTGATCTATAATATCACCCCTAGTGTATAGTATATGAAAGCATAGCATAGAGAAAGAAACCACATAGCAATTCAAGATACTCATTAATAGTAAAGTCGCTCTATTCCCTAATTCAGTGCTACTTTATTATTAAAATCTATTTCCTATGTTTTCATAATGAGATGAAGTACAATTAATACTTTTTATGTCTCTGCTTACTATTTATACTAAATTAAAATAAGAAGAAATGTTCTACAGCCTCATATCTGCAGATTTTCCAACACAATCAATTGCACATTGCATTTCAACAAATTAGTTTTGCACAATGGATATTAAACTGTTTTGCTAACTACAGATCACCTGCAAATCTATAACTATATAGTCTGAAAAAATAGCATTATATTTTGGTATTGTTTCCACATCAATCCAGTTGGCATAGTAATATTTAAATATGAAAACAATGAATTGGAAAACAACAACATAATTGAGCTTGGCAACATACTGAGAGGTTTACAATGTCTCTAGGTGGTTTTGACAATGAAATAAGTTAAACTTAATTAGTTAAATCAAGAATACAACACATAAAATGCATACTATATAAAGGATTTAAATAATTGAAGCTTTGAGGTAATTACTCAGTTGTTTTAAAAAGTCTATGAAGAATATGTGCACAGAGAGTTTGAGACTTAATGTATTATCATGCCTGAAAGTGAACTACCAGCAGTGACTGTAACAATTGCATATTTTAGTAAAACCTAGTATTCTGTGATATTAAGTGAAACAGTCATTGTGTACCAAGAAAGTAAGAAAAGGATCAACATAATGTTTCTTTTTTTTCTCTATTAGCATTAACATATTTATACTAATCCAAGGTTATTGTGTGTTTGAAATCCAATTAAATATTATGCAGATGTTTGGAAAGAAATAGCCAGTCTTGTATTCTTGTTTTTCTATGAACACACAAGCTATGAAATCTCAACTATTTTATATTTCTATTTGGACATTGTGAGAGAAGTAAAATTAGATGTGGAGGACATTTACTTAATATAATGGTTATACTGTTCATATGAATGAATACATAGTTTAAAAAAAAAAAAAATAAGCAGAAATGAGAGTTTACATGAGAACAACCCAGTTTTTGCTTAAAGGAACAAAGCACCTAAATGTTGAACACTTAAAGGGACACTGAACCCAAATTTTTTCTTTTGTGATTCAGATAGAACATGCAATTTTAAGCAACTTTCTAATTTTACTCCTATTATCAAATTGTCTTTGTTCTCTTGCTATCTTTATTTAAAAAATAAGGCATCTAAGCTATTTTTTGGTTATGACCCTGGACAGCACTTGTTTATTGGTGGGTGAATTTATCCACCAATCAGCAAGAACAACCCAGGTTGTTCACCAAAAATGGGCCGGCATATAAACTTACATTCTTCCTTTTCAAATAAAGATGCAAAGAGAATGACTACAATTTGATAATAGGAGTAAATTAGAAAGTTGCTTAAAATTGTATGCTCTAGGGTTTCCGGAGGAGGAGCTAACTGCACACACCTGTGTGTGATTACCTTCCAGTCCTGCAGCTGCTGGTGGAGTTTCTCGTGCCAAACCCAGGGACCTGGGTAGCTTCTTGGATAGCCTGTATCAACGCTCCTGGAACCAGACAGTGGACAGACATCCCACTGTGCTGACATTATTAGTCAGCTTGCAAAAAAGCCTATACCTTGGGCTTCCTCTTTTTATATATATTAGAACTTGTGATATAACTTCAAAGAGGAACAGAGTGCCTCCCTCCCCCACCGGTGCTGCGTGGGAGGTTGAGGCTATCTTTATACACTCTCTCTGCTATACTGATAAACTGCCTTGAACCTGGCCCTAATTACCTGCAGGATAACAGCAGATTCTCTCCATACCCTTTCCTCCCCCACCGGTGCTGCGTGGGAGGATAAGGCTATTTACATATATCAACACTGCTGCACTAACAAAGGACCTGATGTTTTTTTCCTGACTCCTGCCCTGAGTACCCACAGCAGCGCGGCGGACCCCCCACATACCTTCCTCTTCCCCCACCGAAGTTGCGAGGGAGACAGAAATCATCCGTGAGACTGAGCTGAAGTGTGGTGGCGGAGCCGCATCTTCAAGCAGGGAGCGATAAGTACTCGAAGCGGGCTCTGCTCGGTGCCGGACTGAAAGCTTGCTGGAGAATCCCCCCTCCCCCACCGGTGCTGCGTGGGAGGTCGGGGCTGTGTGTAGCTAGCCTGGCAGTTGCCGCTGAGATCTCCCTGTGCAGCGCCTCTGCATATCTCTGCTCTGGTTCCTCGAGACGCTGTGGGTAAGCGCTAAATTAGGAGGTGCTCAATCTGGGAGCATGTTTTTCTCTCTTCACCTTTTTTTGGGGATACCAACCAGAGCTGCATGTCCTGGGGAACACTGTATGGATCCTGGTAAAAATGCTATGGAAGATGGCTGTATAATTAACCCCTCTAATAGGTATCAGCAATTTTGGCATTTTCTCATATTGAAGGCTCTTTCTGCCCACCTACCTGGCTATTAGTTGAACGCTGATGCATAGAATGACCCAGGTAAGGTGACGAGCTGCATACATACAAGAACTGGCTGAACTTTATTACTATATAAAGGAACTTTTTTTTTTTTTTTTTTTTTTTTCATTGGCTCCTTATATGATTCTTTTTTTCTGCATATGATTTGTTTGGCACATTTAATTTTATTTAACTATATTACTTGTCACTACAATTTTTGTCATATCAATGTATTGAGCAAATCTAGGCAAAAATGTTAATGCTTAAGAATGTGTAAAATGTGCATAGTATGTAAAAAGACATTGTACTTTCTCCTCTAAAAAGTGAAACATTCTCAGGGGAGAGAGAAGGGAGAGGAGAAGGGGAGGAAAAAAAAAATCAAAGGTTATTGAGTGTGAATAAGGAATTAATAATTCAATACCAGAGAAATTTACTATAACCTTTTTCAGGATATATTACCCATTATTACTGCTTGGAGGGAAGGGCTATATAGAGATAAAAGATCCTCAGTTATATTATCTAATAACTCTTTCCTAAGAATAAATCTCCTACGTTCCCTGAAAATAAAATACTATCCCTTACTATTGGACAGGGAGAAAGTTTATATAGAAATATAAAGATCATTAGTTAAAACTACCTTATAAATTTTCTTTAAAGAAGAGATATTTTAACTTCTCTGAAAATAAAATACAAATGAAACTGACTGAACCAGGATATAACTAGGTCACTGTGAATATGTTTGCTTACCTATAAAATATACTGTATATAATTGCTGGAATAATATTTTCTTGGATATAAATCTAATTAAGAAATTGCTGTTGCTGCTTCAGAGATACCATTTCCTTTATTGTGTCTTTTGAAGATTAGCAACAGTAAGACAATTAACAAATTGGCATAAAATTGCCTAACATTAATAACGTCCCTGATCTCTGCATCCCTGGCTGGATCTAAATAACACGATTTAATTCACAGTTTATTATTTTTCCTTTCTTTCCTTTTTTTTTTTTTTTTTCTCTCTCCCCTTTTCTTTTCCCTCACTTGGTCACAATAGTGCACATCCCTATCCTCACTTGTCTATTTGAGAACGCTTCACCTTCTCAAACTTAACTCTAAAATTAAGTTCACTCCCTGTATTGATCTTCACTTAGATAAATTGCCTCACTTCAATTTTTTTTAATTCTCTTTTCTTTTCTGGCACATGGATAAATTCCTTCACACCTCACCCCGGAATATTTCTCCAGCCATGGCAGCAAGACAGAGAGACAGAAAATTGAAGGGTAATCAGGAGCCTCCCACAGAAGCGCAACCAACTATGTTAAATGTACCAGTTGTACAAGAAGTAACCAATATTCACAGCTTAGTCGCTAGTATATCTGATGCGCTCTCTCCCTAAATTTGAGGCTCTTAGAGCTGAAATCAAACAAGATTTTCTTCTCTGACACAAGAGGTTCGTCAATTCTCCAATAGGCTGCAGGAAGCCGAACAAAGAGTTTCGGACCTGGAAGATCTAACAATAACGCATAGTTCTAATCTAGAAGGTATAAATAATAACGTACAGAAAATTCAAAACAGATTAGAAGATCTAGAAAATCGTTCTAGAAGAAATAATATAAGAATTATAGGCCTTCCGGAAGAACAACAATATGACAATCTTGTTAATTTTATATCAGAAACCTTGCCTACAATTTTAAAGATGCCATCTACCCTATATCCCATCCCAGTGGAGAGAGCGCACAGACTTGGTCTACCTCGCTCAGGCAATAAAGATAGAACTAGGCCTAGGCCTGTTATCGCTAGAATATTAAATTTTCAAGACAAACTTACCTTATTCCAGCATTATCGCAAACAACAGCCTGTTAAGGCTGGAGACGCTACAATCCTTATGTTTCAAGATTTCTCCGCTGACACTGCAGCAAGGAGAAGGGAGCTTGCTCCTATTTGTTCCAAATTGATACAAAAAGGGTACCAGGCAACCATAATGTACCCCTACAAAATTAAAGGTTAAAGTTGGGGAAGTCACACACTTCTTTGAAGAAGCTCAACTGGCTGAGAGCTTCTATAACACACTGGGTTCCTAAGCTTAATAACAGCAATATTGAATATCTGATTATTAGACTGAGTGTAAGCTATAGGTTTTTGCTTATGGGAAAGACCGTGTCTCTTCTAGACGTGAGTCCTAGGACCCAACCCCCACCTGTGCGGAGAAAATTTAGGTGTCTAATTTTAAATTATTATTATTATTTTATTTTATTATTATTATTTTTTTTTTTTTTTTTTTTTTTTTTTATTTATTTTATTTTTATTTATTTTTTTTTTCTCTTTCTCTCTTCTCTTTCTCCCTTCTTAATGTATAAATGAATATGCTGAATAAAAATTGTAAAATAGTATCTTGGAATGTAGGTGGTATATCTACCCCTATAAAGAGAAAAGCAATCCTTAATCACCTGCGAAAGATCCAGACTGACATAGGTTTTATTCAAGAAACCCATTTATCAGCTGAAGAATCTTTAAAACTTAAATCAACATGGGTAAAAGAAATCTATTTTGCACCTAGTGTTAAGAGGAAAAGGGGGGTAGCAATTCTAATAGGAAAGAAAATTGATACCGAAGTCACACATTTTGAGGCTGACATCGGGGGGAGATATGTACTACTGAAAATAAAGATTGCCCAGAAGATGTATACATTATGTAATACATACGGCCCTAATGTATTTGATCCAAAATTTTGGAACACTTTGCAGACCAAATTATTATCCTTCACGGAAGGCTCTTTAATTATGGGAGGAGATTACAATATGGCACCACAATGCCCGATCGATAGGCTAAGACATAATGTCAAACAGTTAAAACAAAAAAAAGATAATCTAGAGGGTAAGATGTTTAAAAAAATAATGCAGAACTTAGCACTGCGGGATATCTGGAGACAGCAAAATCCTTCTACTCAAAATTTTACCTGTCTTTCCAAGGCGCATAAGACGCTCTCCAGAATCGACATTTTTCTAATTGATGAACGTATGGTGATGAGAGGGGTAAAAACAGATATAGGACCAATATTTCTTTCAGATCATGCACCGATTGTACTTGAGTTTCAGCTTTCACATTTGTATTCTGCTGCAACACGTTTCTTTTTTCCCTACTATCTGACGACTGAGGTAAAATTCAAGAACTGGCTTATAAATAGATATAAGGAATTTGTACATTTTAATAAAGACTATTTAAACCGCCCTGAAGTATTTTGGGACACTGCAAAAGCAGTAATGAGAGGCGAAATAATTTCATATAGCTCAGCCCTGCATAAGAAAATTTGATCTAGAGAAAGAGAATCATGCCAATGTTTAACTAACACTTATAATCATTATCTGCTTGACAAAACCCCCTTAAATTGGGCAAAATACGTTAAAGCAAAAAATGAAAGGGATACTTTTGTTTTACTGCAAGAAACTCAAAAGGAATTAAAAATGCAGGCTAAGCTATATAAATATGGTAATAAATCAGGTAAGATGCTGGCCAAATTAATAAAAATGAGAAAAAAAACAACCAATCATAGACAAATTGTATAATAAAGGTCTTCAGCTTTCTAAAGCCGAAGACATACTAGCTGCATTTAATGAATATTACCAGGAATTATATTCATTTAAAACAAGTGATACGCATACATCTGATGACTTTTGGAGAGATATCACGTATCCTACTGTCACATCAGAAATGGCTGATAGCCTCAATGTCCCTATTTCCATAGAAGAAATAGAGAAAGTAATATCCAAGCTTGCCTCAAATAAAGCAGCAGGTCCAGATGGCTTGCCTAGTGAATTCTATAAGATCCTGATTGGTGAAGCCACCCCACATCTTTGCACGCTCTTTAACAGCTTCTTTATTAGTGGTAAAATGATCCCCTCTTCATTACCAATTCTTACACAACTTTGATATTAAAAGGCGGAAAAAACCCTGAATACAAGGAATCCTACAGACCAATTGCACTGTTAAATTCAGATTACAAAATTCTTACTGCAATTCTAGCATCTAGACTTCAAAGACCCCTCTCAGAAATTATACATACTGATCAAGCAGGTTTTCTAAATAACCGCAACTCAGCCTCAAAAATTAGGGAAGCCCTATTGGTGACAGAATATTTTGAGGTACTATCTAATTTAACTAGCGGGGGGAGGACATACCTGACCTTGCTATTATTTCCTTAGATGCTGAAAAAGCCTTTGATTCAATATTTTACGAACATATCAAAACATCGTTAAGACAATTTGGCATCAGAGGTAATTTTCTTGAATTTATCGAAAATCTATATAAACACCCCATCTACAAGATTGATAGTGAATAACAACATTTCCCCCTCTATCTTGTTAGGTAGAGGAACAAGGCAGGGCTGTCCTCTTTCCCCGCTCTTATTTAATATTTCCATTGAACCTCTAGCAATTAAAATACGCCATCATTTGGATGGTATAAAAATTCGTAACTGCGAAATAAAAATCGGTCTGTATGCTGATGATCTGCTGCTTTATTTGGCTAACACCAAACTGAACTTACCAAAACTTTTTCAGATCTTGGAACAATTTGGTACATTCTCTGGATACAAAGTAAATATGACAAAATCAGAGATAGTGTGGCTCAGGAAAAATAAAACTTCAATATTAGAAACTCCTTTTCGCCAAGTAAAAGATTCTTTTAAATATCTAGGGATTCATATTCCGACAAGGTCCGTAGATCTCTATACATTGAATATACCCCCAGTAGTAAAAATGATCAAAGAAAAGCTTTTGTTATGGCAAAATCTCCCAATATCACTTTCTGGAAGGATTGCCCTTTTTAAAATGGCTCTTCTTCCAAAACTTTTATATATACTTCAAAATACACCAATAATTCTATTAGGTAAGGATATACGTTCAATCAATACTTCACTTATACAGTTCTTATGGCAGAATAAGAGGTCAAAGATATCTCTTATGAAACTTTCAATACCAAGAAAGGATGGTGGTCTTGCCTTACCAGACATAAGGCTATATAACCTCTCCTTTCTGGCTCGTGTCGTAACAGACTGGATCTCATCTAATAACTATGTCTTGAATAATTATCTCGAGACCAGTGTCTGCTACCCATATTCTCTATCTGCATTAATACACTTAGTACCTAAAGAAATCCCCTCAGAAATTAAACGATTTAAAACAATTCTTAACCCACTTAAAGCTTGGCACAAGATAGTAACCTTTCTTTCAATTAATAATAGTGCTACCTGTCTTTTGCCTATAATAGGTAACCCTATTTTTCAATCAGGATTGCATTCCGAAGTCTTTAGGAAATGGCATAATCGGGGGTTAACCAAGGT
The DNA here is from genome assembly GCF_027579735.1 of Bombina bombina. NCBI lineage: Eukaryota > Metazoa > Chordata > Amphibia > Anura > Bombinatoridae > Bombina > Bombina bombina. Next base: position 731,567,822 of record NC_069501.1, on the reverse strand, counting down.
ATACCAAATAATTGATAAAGAGAGAAAATATATCAAAACATTCCAGGAATTAAAAAGAGATTTTGATTTGCCCAATAAAGACTTCTTTGCGTATTTGCAATTAAGGCATTTTGCACAGGACCTAGTTAAGAAAGCTGGTTGGGAATGGGGACTAGGTAAACTCGATGATTGGCTTGCTCTAACAAGAAATGGTCATATGTCAATTGCACCATGTTATCACCTTCTGGGTACAAATAAAGGAGAACCGGTACTGGCAAAGATTGCCCTCTACTGGAATACAGCAATCCCTCAGAGTAATATTGAGTCTAAAACTATTCAATTGTCAATTAAAAAAATTGCACAAGTAACGCTCTCTGCAACTTGGAGGGAGGCACATGTTAAGCTCCTTCATGGGGCATATTTTACCCCCGAGAGAGGTTTCAAATGTGTGAATGTAGGGTTTAATAAATGTCCTAAATGTTCGTATCAGGCAGCTGATTTAATACATATGTTTTGGTATTGTCCAAAGATTAAAAATCTCTGGGCTAGGCTCGAATACTGGCTAAAAAAGGTGCTTAAGATAGGCTATGTCTCTTTGACAATATATCAGATAATACTCTGCCTTAAGGAAGAGCCTGGTAAGAAAACTGATGAAAAAATAATAATCTCCGCTATTCTTGCTACCAGGTATTTAATCTGTAAGAAGGGGAAAAGTCATGCAATGCCAAGCATTACTGAAATTAAAAACTGCATGAAAAAACAATGCATTTTAGACCAGAGAAACGCGGATATAAATAATGAACAAGACATTAAAAGGTTCTTTGATAAATGGGCTGCCTTCTTAAAAATCTTTCCGGCTGCAGAAATAGATTATATAATCTTCCCCTTTAGAAATACAGAAATTGTTCTATTAGGGAACTGGTAAAGCTTCAGGAGGAAGAAAGTGATGGTAATTTTTTTTTTTGTTTGTTTTTGTTTGTTTTTTTTTTGTTTTTTTTTGTTTGTTATGTTTTCTCTTCGCATGGGGGGGGGGGGGGGGGGGACAAGGGGGGGGGTTATACTGAAAATCAAAAACTCCAAGCATTGTAGGAAAATAAAATGTTTGTGTTCATTAATGTGATGATTAGCCTAAATTTAACTACATGTATAAATGAACATAGTACTATGTTGTCAAATTTATTGTATCTTTTGATTATGCCATGTTTTCAAAATGGTTGATATTGTTTTTGGACAGTGACTTGGATTATAAATAAAACAATTAAAAAAAAAAAATTGTATGCTCTAACTGAATAACAAAGGAAAGAAAAATTGGGTTCAGTGCCCCTTTAAATGTGATAGAGCATATATGCAAGAAGCTGACTAGAAAATATTGCATAAACATCTCTAAAAAATTATAAGATATTTTGCCACAAAAATTACTCAGTAGCCAGATCCTGCTGTAAAGGGCATATAAGCAACCAATAAGGATGCTTGTCTCAGAACTTGCAATGGGGTGTGCATCTGGCATGTGCAGACACAGTCACTTTATTTCCCTCCTTGGTTTAAATAAGTTTAAAATGAGATCTCGTAAGATTTCAATGAAATACCATGAGATCATAGTAAAGCAAAGCTTGAACTCAACACTGATTATTGCCAGTTCATTTTTTTTTTATCATGCAGATGGCAGTAAAAATATTATCATTTAAATCTCTTTAGATGTATAGGGTAGCATTTTTTAATAAAATAAATATCAATGGCAGTTTTTAAACCATCATTATGACGTAATTCTGTTTGGGTATTTCCATAATTAACATATTTAGGGCTAGATTTTGAGTAGAGCAATATTTAACTAGCCGGAGGCCTTTTGCACACGTAGGGTAGCGTGCATATTACAAGATGAAAGTAAAAAGTTTTCGCACAAGTGCTTGCCCCGACGCATGTAAAAAGCTTAACTTTGAATATTGTGACCACGTTAACTTATTCCCCTTAGACTTCAATGGAGTGTAAAAACTTGCGCACAAACCCGTCAGATTTTTCTCAAGTTCACTAACCCGACATGAACTTCCAATGAGCACAAAGGGCCGCAATATACCCCTTTTAGCTTGTGAACAGCAGTTAGCGCACCACTCATAATCTAGCCCTTGATTTATTCTCCTGGAACCCCTACAATTCTACACCTAATCTTCTGTGGGAAGAACACACACCACAACAGATAATTATGAACAAGCAATATGCTATAGTAAATCTTCCTTCAAAATGTAGTATAATTAAAATATGTTTTTTCTTAAAGGGACAGTCAAGTCCAAAATAAAATTTCATGATTCCATTAGGACATGTAATTTTAAACAACTTTCCAATTTACTTTTATCACTAATTTTGCTTTGTTCTCTTGGTATTCTTAGTTGAAAGCTAAACCTAGGTATACTCATATGCTAATTTCTTTGACCTTGAAGGCTGCCTCTTATCTAAATGCATTTTGAAAGTCTTTCACCACTAGAGGGCATAATGTGTGTCATATAGATAACAGTGAGCTCACGCATGTGGAGTTACCTAGGAGTCAGCTAAAATGCAAGTCTGTCAAAAGAACTGAAATAAGGGGGCAGTTTGCAGATGCATAGATACAAGATATTCACAGAGGTAAAATGTGTATTATTATAACTGTGTTGGTTATGCAAAACTGGGGAATAGGTAATAAAGGGATTATCTAAATTCAATCAGATTACAGGCGGCCTTCAAGGTCTAAAAAATTAGCATATGAGCATACCTAGGTTTAGCTTTCAACTAAGAATACCAAGAAACAAAGCAAAATTGGTGATAAAAGTAAATTGGAAAGTTGTTTAAAATGACATGCCCTAATTTAATCATGAAAGTTTATTTTGGACTTGACTGTCCCTTTAAACATGGTTCAAAATATTAAACTTTTGCAAGGGTCTATTTATTTGCAATAAAAAGTTTGTATTGTTTGAAATTACTATAATAAAAGCTGTATCAGGGGCATACACATGTATTCTGTGCATACCATCTGTTACAGTTTTCAAACACAACTACTTAGGGATTTAATAGTGTTATTAGTTAATGAGTATTTCTTTTTCATTGCAGAGGCCACTAGTAACTTATGTTCTTATGATTATTTTGATGATATCACTTTAAAATAAGGCTTGTATACAAGTAATGAGCCCTTAATGCTCTTAATGAGTGTTCATTTACACATTGTTTGCAAGCAATAGTATTTAAACCATATATGGTGATAAATAATTGGGGAATTCAATGACTGAATCATTACATCTCAACAATTGTTCACTGCCATGTATGGTGGATATGAAGTTTCTAACCAAATATAGTATTAGACAATTGTTAAAAGTTAATGATTCAATTATTGTATTTACCATTGATTAAAACCATCTATGGTAATACACAGACTATTCAACAGATATCTTATTTAAAAATTGTTAAGATGTTCTGATTTAATTAAAATTGCAACCTTTATATACAACTATATATGGATGTGTTTTTTTTTAAATTTAATTGAACACTTGTTAAGAGCAAAAATGAATCATTACTTGTATACAAGCCTTTTTTTCAACTCATAAGTCATAACTTACCCGGCAATCACATATTTGAAACATTAGTTAAAGAATAAATGTCTTTAATCAAAGGAGGAAAAGTAGTAGGACTATAATTGTTTGAAATGTATGTGTAACATATGTAGAGAAAATTAAATAAAATATATGTTGAAATAAAACACAACAATCATGTAAAATATTTTTATTAAGACATGTAGATGAAGAATATCACAACACCAAAATACTGTAAACTTGTTTAATTAAGACATTTAAATAAGATGACAATATAAAATTAATGTCAAATCTTTTTAGAACACATTTTAATAAGGAAGATGACAACACCAGATTCCAGTCAAATATGTATAGTCAGATGATTTGTTTTAAGAATTCCTGAAATATGAATATTATTAAAGAAACATTTATGGTGAATAATTGGTTGTGGTACATGAATTATTAACATGTTAGGATAATTGCAAAGAATGTATCCTTATAATGTAGTACCTCAGGCAAAATTATATTCATATTCATTAATAAATATAGCAAGTACATGTTAATGCACAAATTATACCTTTCTATACAAGTATTATTTGCCTCTTAGAAGAAACTTAATTAAATAAGATCTAAGTTTGGTTTAATGTCATGCTATTCTTCCATGACAGTAAGGTATTTTTATTACAAATCCACAGTGCATGTAACAAATGGAAAGGTACAATGTCTCTTTAATAATGAGAGCAAGTCAATTGCACTTAGTCTGAGAGGGCAAGAGTCTTCTTTAAAAAATGAAAAAGAAAAAAACCTGTCACTCATGAAAAAAAAATAAAAAAAAATAATATTTGCACATCACCACCACATATATAATTATAGTAGTACATATATTACATAGTTAGCATATGTAACCACCACCCTTAAATAATACAATTTATTTGACCATAGGTTAATTTTTTTTAAATCACTACAATTCATAAACATGCTACCAGCACCACATTATATCAAATTGTACTAAGGATAAATATTTAATACACATCAGGTTTAAGTTGCATGGGACTATCGAATTGACATAACATATGTCAATTTTCTTTGCAGGATCAGCCAACCGTCCCTCATAGCCTGATTGTAAATAAACACAGCATGATTAAGGGCTGAGGCCCAAAACATTGTTGATCTTTTTGGATGCATTAATTACAAGATATTGTGACCATATCTAGAGTGCTGCTATAATCCTTTTTTGGACAGTTTGCCATTGGGGTTTTTGGTGTGGAACCCCTATATAGCTTGCACCCAGGACACTTATACACTGGTGCTGGATATCTCTGTCTGCTGATTGTGTTTAAACAAAAACACTCCATGAGAGCAAGTGTTTGTGGTAGTGTATGACATAACAGAGTCCATAAGCCATACATTGAGGTAGTTTTTGAGCAAAAAGTTTCACAGTCCATGATTGAATCCCACATATGGAATAACACAGTCCATAAGCCATACCTGGAGGTTGCTTCATGAGCAATTTAAGACACAGTCCATGATTGTAACACATGTATGCCATTAAATAGTCCCTGCTCCATACAAGGAGGTTGCTTTGTGAGCAATTTAAGACACACACCATGATTGTAGCACATGTATACCATTAAACAGTCCTTGCTCCATACAAAGTTGCTTTGTGAAAAAAGACACAGTCCATGACAGAATCCCAAGTATGGCATAACACAGTCCAAAAGCCATACAAGGATGTTGAACTTTTAGCAATTAAAAACTCAGTCCATGATGGTTAGTTGCATGGATTTTACAGTGTTACACTTTATAATATAATCTGAACGTATAACAACAAAAACATTTTCTTGCGCCATTGCATATAGAAAACAATAGATATAAGGAAATAGTTATGAAATATATAAGACTTTCATAGATATCATGAGTCTGCAACACAAGGGGAAGGAGCAGATGGAGAATGGATGAGGGCCTTTATGTATGTTTTTACATCGTACACCCTAGAAAGTCTCCAGGTGCAGAGGCAGATGATGAGAGAGATGCAATAAATTGACCATATCTGTTATACATTGGATTGTTACCGTACTAGCATATATGATATACATTACCATCAAACCCTATTTAAATATATGATTGTACTTTATATTAGTTGTGAATCTGAAATATGTTAGCATATATTCAAATAATGAAGCCAGATATATCATTGGTGCATGAGTGATAGGAAAAAATGTAAAATAAAAAACAAACAATTACCTCAGAATTTAGGAGAAGGAGGAGGATGAGGCTGGCTCCTGAGGCAAAAAAAAAAATGGCAGGAGGCGCAGGAGGGCAAGGCCACAGCAACTGGCTTAGGAGGGGGAAGCATGAACTCTGTGTTGCTGGAGCCCCTCTGTTGTTGCAGGCACACCACTAGTTAATCCATCAGGCTGTTCTATCGGCTTACTTAATGGCGCAGTTCTTGGATCTCTCTCACCATCTGCCTCTATAACTGGAGAGTTTATTTGGTGTACAATTCAAAAGCAGACATAAAGGCCCTCATCCTGTCTCCATCTGCCCCTTCCCCTTGTGGTGCAGCCTGTGGAGGTAATGCAGGGTAGAGCACAGGTAGGGCAAAAAGCACTGGTGATGCGGGTAGTGGTAGAGCTGGTGGTAAATGCTAGGAGACCTCATGGGTTGGGAGACATCCAGGGGCTGAGGAAAGAGGGCCTAAGTGCAAACTTGTTCCAGGGTAAGCAGGGCATTGTTCTTTTCTGGAGTCAGAGGGGGCACATTATGTACAAGCTAGAGTATGGCTGGCTGATCCTGCATTTCATAAACTGGATCCCCATCTTCCTCCAGGAGCCACAAGAAGGACACTCCTTGTGGTGGTACATGTTATCATCATTTCCTGGGACAATTTAATATACCCATAAACTGTAGCAAAACCAATATACTTCAGCATAATTAAAACGTTAATAATGGTAAATAAATAAGACTGTAATCAACACATGTAATTATATGCAAACATAAAATATACAAATAACAGTGAGACCAAGCTACAAATTAACGGCCAGATTACGAGTTTTTTGTTATGAGCTGTGTGGTGCTAACAAGCAGTTTTTTCTCACCGCTCATTTACCTGCAGCACTGGTATTACAGGTTTTTACAAACCCGGCGTTAAAAGGCAAGAAGTGAGCATAGAGCAAAATTGAGATCCATACCGCACTCCAATACCAGCAATGTTTAAATCAGCGCTGAGCTGGTCATACGTGCTTGTGCATGATTTCCCCATAGACATCAATGGGGAGAGCCGGCTGAGAAAAAGTCTAACATCTGCCAAAAAGCAACGTAAAACTCAGTAACGCAGCCCCATTGATTACTATGGGGAAATACATTTTATATTTACACCTAACACCCTAACATGAACCCAAGTCTAAACACCCCTAATCTTATACTTATTAACCCCTAATCTGCTGCTCCTGACATCGCCGACACCTACATTATCCTTATTAACCCCTAATCTGCCTCTCCGGACACCGCCGCCACCTACATTATACTTATTAACCCCTAATCTGCTGCCCCCAACATCGCCGACACCTACATTATTTTTATTAACCCCTAATCTCCCCCCCAATGTTGCCGCAACCTACCTACACTTATTAACCCCTAATCTGCAGCCCCCAACGTTGCCGCCACTATATTAAATGTATTAACCCCTAAATCTAAGTCTAACCCTAACACCACATAACTTAAATATAATTTAAATAAATCTAAATAAAATTCATATCATTAACTAAATTATTCCTATTTAAAACTAAATACTTACCTATAAAATAAACCCTAAGCTAGCTACAATGTAACTATTAGTTATATTGTAGCTAGCTTAGGGTTTATTTTAAAGGTAAGTATTTAGATTTAAATAGGACTAATTTAGTTAATGATAGGAATTTTATTTAGATTTATTTAAATTATATTTAAGTTAGGGGTGGTTAGGGTTATACTTAAGTTTAAAGGGTTGGGGACATCAGATTAGGGCTTAATAAATATAATGTAGGTTGCGGCTATGTACGGAACGGAAGATTAGGGGTTAATAAGTATAATGTAGGTGGCGGCGATGTTAGGGGCGGCAGATTAGGGGTTAATAATATTTAACTAGTGTTTGCAAGGCGGGAGTGTGGCGGTTTAGGGGTTAATATGTTTATTCTAGTGGTGGCGATGTCCGTAGCGGCAGATTAGGGGTTACAAATTTTATTATAGTGTTTGTGATGTGGGAGGGCCTCGGTTTAGGGATTAATAGGTCGTTTATGGGTGTTAGTGTACTTTTTAGCACTTTAATTATGAGTTTTATGCTACAGCATTGTAATGTAAAACTCATAACTACTGACTTTAGAATGCATTACGGATCTTGTCGGTAGAGGCTGGACCACTCACTTTTTGGCCACCCAGGACAGACTCGTAATACCGGCGCTATGGAAATCCCATAGAAAAAAGGGTTTACGAAGTTTACGTAAGTCGGTTTGCGGTAAGGCCAACAAATTTTGCGGTACACCTATACCTGCAAGACTCGTAATACCAGCGGGCATAAAAAAGCAGCGTTAGGACCTGTTAACGCTGCTTTTTTACCTTAACGCACAACTCGTAATCTAGCCGTAAATTAACTCACATCCAAGAGCAAGTTTCCATATCCAAATGAAGTCTATTTTTGCTAGTATCATATTTTTTATCTTGAGCATAAACACATTTGCCACATGTTTTGAACTCTGTTAAAACTTATGGGATTGGTATTTCAGTATAGGAAAAGGTTAAAAATATAATATATAGGTTATAAATATAAAATATATATAATAATCTCTAGCATATGGTAGCAACAAATATTTCTGAATCTATTTGTACCCCATAAATCAGTGGGTTGTCTTTAATCTGCAACACAATAGAATGCACTGTCAAGACAAAAAATATCAACAATTAGAGGTGGCTATGCCTGGTCCAATTTTCAAATGCAAAGAGAGAGGGCTTCTCTGAAAGCAATATATTTACTGATACTTTGGCTACTGTTTTTAACCATAATGTAAAGATCCTGATTACAACTTTGGGCTATATGACCAAATGTGAAGCACAAGGGCATGATCCTTAAAAACTTACAAAGGCATTCTCAGCATCTGTGAAAATACAGCGATATGTCTTGATTTCCAGCACAAAAGTGTTTTAATCTGTCTTTTGCATTGTTGGATAGTAGCAAAGCATTTGATATATGTGCTAAGTAGTAAATGAGATTTTATTTTATAGGATTATGACCCAGCTGCTTTCACCAACGTGACAAGACCACTCATCCTCATTCTGCTTGTCCAGCATTCTCTCATCTCCTGAGAGACTCCTCTCTGTCTGCAGATTGCAACTGTTATTATCTTGTACATATGTTATTTGTATTTTTAAATTTTTTTTGCAACATTTAATTGATGATGATGATGTGTTCAGTATTGTGTGTTATTTGAGCTGATTTGATCATCAAAAAATGTGCTATCACCCTGGCCGTGCATGAGCAATGATATCTTGGTCTTTGGTTCCAAGCATTCGCAGATCAGCATTTATATTTATCTAATCAAACTGTGGATCTTGAGCATTTATCAAGCACTTTTAGCAGATGAATTAGATGGGTCCATTTTGTTGTTTATATTCAGTCGATAACTTGTGGTAAAGTGGATTGTGATTGCCAAAGTGGATGCTGTCTATACATAATATGGGTGAATTTTCTAAAGAATTTTTTTTTCAAATATGAAAATGGTGTTATATTTTGCATTTTAATAGTTCCAATGTAAAAAAAAAGTGTGTATTGCCAGCTTAGAAACATGATCAGCTAGACTGGAGTTGACTCTTTTATCTGGTCATTCTTTGTATCAATGTTATTGTTCTACAGTATGAAATTCCATGTACGTTATATTCTGGGTTAAATATTGTAAGTAAGAAGTCTAGAAATGACAAAAAGGTTCTGCCTAAAAGCAAAATGATTTCTGGATCTAAAAGCTATTTTCTATCCTTAATTATATGAATATCTGATCTTAGTTGGGTTCGTTTTAAGGTTCTGGTGCGTAATTTTCCTTCTTTATTTCCTCACAAATAGAAGTATTTGTTGCCGCAAGTTTTTTTTTTTTTTTTTTAATAAGCAGCAGTAAGATTTTGCATAGCTTTCAGGTGGATGTTTTCACATATAACAACATTTGTGTGATTTCCACAGCGTTTTTGATTAGTTGAATCTCTCCTTAAATTAATTATAATAAAGATAAACCATGGTATGAATTACATCACAGCTGATGATATTTGAAAAAAAAATCTTTGCTCAGAAAAAGCTACACTTTTTTCACATTTACATTCTATTTACTCTAGACAATATTACATTTTTATGGTCCTATTATATTTTCTCAAACTAAGGTACAGTTACATGCATAATGCGAATAATGTCTGCCAGACCTCACCGGGAGGGATCAGGGAGGTGGGAGGGTAATCCCTACATTACATTACTATTTCCCTTATTTACTTGTGCAATGCCACCCCCCTGCTCAGGGGCAGCTAATCAGCCCTAAGGATCAAGATCGGATTGGATCAGAATGATTTAAGAGTTATAAGTGGGCAAAATAAGTCATGTTTATACACTACAAAGCTTTTTTTATATTCCTAATTACATATTTGATTTGGAATTTTATTTTCAGTTTAATGTACATTGAAAAATTTTCAAATAAGCTAGAAGATTTATTATTGTTAGTGTTGATTGATTTTTGACAACTGGCTATTACATTTTTCTGTCCCTTAACAAATAATGTATGAGCAGCTAATTAACAAAGTCTGCATACTGTAAAATAGATCACAGGGAGCGACAGCAAATTTAACAGACAATATAACACATATAAACAAGATTTGTTTACTTGATAATTGTGGTTTTATAGTACTAGCATGTCCTCATTTTCCAGCCTAGAGACTTTGTTAACTAGATTCTTTGGTGTCATATTTGGCAGCATGTGCAGCTTCATTAATGTCAAACTGTTTATAATGCTAAATAGTCAATGAAATCTCATAAAGTCAATCTGCCCTCCAAAAGACCTTATCTGCTAGGCAACTGACAGCTAAAGAAGGATTATATGATCAAGCAAGTACCGTTCATATAATAGGTTTATCATATTTTTAATTATGTTTACTGCAAAAACAAACAAACAGCATTTTATAAGTATTTTGGTGCTATGCAGTACACTTTACTTGTAAAAATAATAAATAAAATAATAATAATCCTGCAAATTGTACTATGTTCTAGCTTTTAACTCATATTGAAAGTTCTCACCAGTCTCCAGGAATTTGCATGCTGATGTGAATTATTCAAATAAAGATAGGACAATTGCAATTTCAAAACAGTAGCCACTTTTGTGAATAAATAAATAAATTAAAACTTGAATAATGGTAAATAAATAAGACTATAATCAACACATATGGAATCATATACAAACATAAAATATACAAGCAACCATGCAACCAATCTACAAATTTGGTTAACTCACATTCAAGATTTATATAGCAACAAGTTTCCATATTTCAATTAAGTCTACTTTTGCTAGTATTTATCTTCACCATAAACACATTTTAATTATTTAAATAAATTAAACCCATGAATTGGAAACAAACGTGAAACATGCATTTCAATATTAAATACAAAAACTAATAGGATAACACAGCTAAATGCACAGAAATAAAATAAATACTGCTTGAACAAACAATTCAGTGTAGAAACCATTCACACATAAGGATATGGGGCTCCATGTACTAAGCATCGAAGTTACCCTTTGTGTGTAATTTTGCGTCAAAATCTGTGTGCGGATTAAAAATCATATGTACAAAGCCGTGATCGAAGCTAAAATCCATTATTTTTCAATTGCGAGCGTACCTTTCTGCAACTGCTCAATCCAAGTCCTTTTTTCACAAAATAAACCATTGATCGTCATCAAATACGCTAATAACGAAAATTATCAATATTACAACTAATCTGTTCACTCAAACTTTTGCTTCAATTTTGTGTATTTTGCTTCATGACCATTTAGGTAGCGAACACAATAAAAAACTATAGGGGGAATGAGACTGACGCCTGGTTGAGTATTATAAATAAGCAGCTGGACAATTCAAAATCAATTATTTGTTTGCCAGCAGTGAATGAAGATATAGACAATATTGCATTTCTTTATCTTTTATTTTATTCAACTGCAAGGACATTAGTATGGCACACATGAACTAGCATTGTACAGGTGGATGTATCTAGTATCAGTTAAAAAAGGACATTAGTATGGCACACATGAACTAGCATTTTACAGGTGGATGTATTTAGCATTAGTGAGAAAGAGGTGGCAGCCATATAAACTTGTTTCTTACAGTAAAAATGGAAAATACTCATTCTTATACATGTGAGCTGCTTATATTGCTGCTTGTATGACAATTTTTACACCTTTCTGGTCACGTAAGAAATCGTCCAATAGGCCATAGACAGTTTGTAACTTTGTACTTTCAAGCTGAGTGAAGCTTCAAATTTATCAATAATCCAATTGTTTTCAAGACAGATTAGACGCAATATTTTATGGGTTGATTGTTATTGTTAATAATAGTGAGCCTGTGGATTCCCTTCTGTTCAGTCAATAATACCTCCAAAAAATATAGCAGCAGAATAGTGAAGTATGAGGGAAAAAAATCTCAAGGAAGTTGGACAAATGATCCCACTTCAAGAATCTGTAATTTAGCTTGCAGTGAATAGCAAAGGGATGGATATATTTGTAAACTCCTTATGTAAGAAGTAGGGCTATTGATGAGTATTGATAAAACCAGATGGCCTAGAATTTTTATGGAAATCATGCTTGAATCACAAACAAAGATGTAAGCAGGGGTCAAAACATGTTCTGAGACAATAACGCCAGGACATCCATAAGAATAACCAAGCACGTGTGTCAGCAGAGGTCTTTTAACACCTACCCCATACATTTTGGCACCACAGTAACTGCAGGCTTAGTTCCAACATCTAGTACTACAATTAAAAATAAAGAGAAGAGGCAGAATCATTTCAAATATAGTTATTCCAAAAAAAGACAGGGAATACAGCACTCTTAAAAAAGTAAATCAACAACAGCAAATATTTTATTAAATGTCAAAAAGTATGTATCAAAAAATCCACAGTATTAAATAATAATAATAAGAAAACCGTCATCATGAGCACAGATACACGCACAAAGTATGCATACACTAAAAGAATTATGATAGATCATATGCTAACACTTCGCAATAAATTATATGCGAGTAGTGGCAAAGTGATGAAAATAATGCCAGAGCTATTAAGGTGGTGCTCTGACTAACTAGACTAACTAGAGCCTCAATTTTTTAATGCAAAGTATTTTTACTTAATTAGCCCTTTTATGATATGCACAGATCTCAACATGTTTTATGGCACGTTCAGGCAATGGAACATAGCAATAATTTTGCAGTAGGTAAGTTTGACATGCATTATATGATTGTAAATATTGGTGGGAATAGGAGTTGGAGCTTATAGGAATGCACTCTGGTGGGGGATTATGAACTTTTTACTTTAGTATTTTATTAGGTAGAATTTATATAAGCAAGGAAAGAATAAGACTTAGTAGAACTGAGGATAAAAGGTTCTTCATTATAAGTTTTTTTTCTGCTTAGTCTTCAGTGTTAAGGCATGGTTGCAAATCTCACAAAAAAATATTGCTTTAAAAAAAAATCATGTCTACATGACCTATAGAGTATATGGCTATAAGTCAAAATAATGGTGATGCCAAAATACGGGTTGCCCAGGCACATTTACAATCATAGAATGTGAGTGCTTGCAAACAAAAGACATATAAGCCAGTAAGCTTAGCAATAAAGTGGTAATAACTTTTACAAGAAGCATTTTTGCAAGCGCAAGTCTATGCACAAAAATGGTTTTAGTATTGTTTATTGCATGACTGTGTACTGCTACCCTTAAGTAAATAATTAGACATTTTACAAATTATTTCATACATAAACAATTTAAACTCACATTACAAAGCCTTTGTTATGGTATTTTGTTTATATTATGGTAGCATATTGCTTTGTGCTTTTAGAATCCTTTGTTGAAAAACCTAACTTGATAGAGTCAAAAGCAGTAATGCACTACTGGGAGATAGCTGCTGAATGGTGGCTGCACATATATTCCTTATGTCACTGAATCACCCTATGTGCTCACCTAGCTCCCACTGCTGCATTACTGTGCCTCCTGCAAAGAAACATTCAGAGTTTCATATTTCTTTACATACATTGATGTACTGGAAACTTTGTCCTGAAAATAACTCCTTCTATCATTTGTTTTTTATATCTTGCTCTGTTTGGGAAGCCATCCTGAAATAGTTTTTAGTTTATCATAACTCTATTTAGTGTCATTCATATAATCTATATATTAGAAAACTAGTCTTTAATATTAAAGTTTGTGATTTTTTTTTTTTAACCATGATTAGCTGACTTAGCTAAATAGAACCATCATTTAATGTCCATGTAAAACTGAATTACAGCCTGTAATGTAAGAAATGTATTACATATTTATTAGTCTGGTATGTGTGCTTTATTTTTTTAAATTAACATTAAGGAACCCTAAAGTCATAAAATGATATACTTTAATTAATTAGATCATGTCATTGTATCACTAGCAACCCTGTAATGCTATGTGTATAACCTCTACAAAGTGGTCAAAAACAAAAGTAAAGTGCCACTCACAACACACAGAGCCCTTTGCCGGGGTTAAACTCACAGGCACAGAGGGAAAGTGGTGGGCCAATATCAATATTGCTGGGTCACACTCAAAGTAGCAAGCAAATTGATATTAAAAGTCCATAGTAAAACAGGTTTATCAGAGAAGGTTTAGTACGGCTGACATCACTTTAGCACTTCCTATACTTTCAATGGAGATCAAGGCCACGCTAAATATTGCTCATATTACAAGTTGAAAGTCATTGGTTGTACTCGAGCGAAAGCCAAAAAATGCACTAGAAGAATTAGCGCAATGTGAGAACTGTATCAAAGTGTTAGGGTTAATATAAAAAAAATCCACAAAACACATGTAAAACATATTAAGTAAGAACTTACCTGATAAATTCATTTCTTTTATATTGGCAAGAGTCCATGAGCTAGTGACGTATGGGATATACAATCCTACCAGGAGGGGCAAAGTTTCCCAAACCTCAAAATGCCTATAAATACACACCTCACCACACCCACAATTCAGTTTAATGAATAGCCAAGCAGTGTGGTGATAAAGAAAGCAGTAGAAAGCATCAACAAAAGAAATTTGGAAATAATTGTGCTTTATACAATAAATCATAACCACCATAAAAAGGGTGGGCCTCATGGACTCTTGCCAATATGAAATAAATTAATTTATCAGGTAAGTTCTTACATAAATTATGTTTTCTTTCATGTAATTGGCAAGAGTTAATGAGCTAGTGACGTATGGGATAGCAATACCCAAGATGTGGAACTCCACGCAAGAGTCACTAGAGAGGGAGGGATAAAAATAAAAACAGCCATTTTCCACTGAAAAAATTAATCCACAACCCAAAAAAAAAGTTTATTCACATAAATGAAAGATAAAAACTTAAATCAAAAGCAGAAGAATCAAACTGAAACAGCTGCCTAAAGAACTTTTCTACCAAAAACTGCTTCTGAAGAAGCAAATACATCAAAACGGTAGAATTTAGTAAATGTATGCAAAGAGGACCAAGTTGCCGCTTTGCAAATCTGATCAACTGAAGCTTCATTCTTAAAGGCCCACAAAATGGAGACTGATCTAGAAGAATGAGCTGTAATTCTCTGAGGCGGGACCTGACCCGACTCGAAATAAGCTTGATGAATCAAAAGTTTTAACCAAGAAGCCAAGGAAATAGCAGAAGCCTTCTGACCTTTCCTATGATCAGAAAATAAAACAAATAGACTGGAAGTCTTCCTGAAATCTTTAGTAGCTTCCACATAATATTTCAAAGCTCTTACCACATCCAAAGAATGTAAAGATCTTTCCAAAGAATTCTTAGGATTAGGACACAAGGAAGGGACAACAATTTCTCTACTAATGTTGTTAGAATTCACAACCTTAGGTAAAAATTGAAAAGAAGTCCGCAAAACTGCCTTATCCTGATGAAAAATCAGAAAAGGAGACTCGCAAGAAAGAGCAGATAGCTCAGAAACTCTTCTAGCAGAAGAGATAGCCAAAAGGAGCAACACTTTCCAAGAAACTAGTTTAATGTCCAAAGAATGCATAGGCTCAAATGGAGGAGCCTGTAAAGCCTTCAATACCAAATTAAGACTCCAAGGAGGAGAAATTGATTTAATGACAGGCTTAATACGAACTAAAGCCTGTACAAAACAGTGACTATCAGGAAGTATAGCAATCTTTCTGTGAAATAAAACAGAAAGAGCAGAGATTTGTCCCTTCAATGAACTTGCAGACAAACCCTTATCCAAACCATCCTGAAGAAACTGTAAAATTCTAGGAATTCTAAAAGAATGCCAAGAGAATTTATGAGAAGAACACCATGAAATGTAAGTCTTCCAAACTCTATAATAAATATTTCTAGAGACAGATTTACGAGCTTGTAACATAGTATTAATCACTATGACTTAGTACTAAGCATTCAATTTCCATACCTTCAAATTTAATGATTTGAGATCCTGATGGAAAAACGGATCTTGAGACAGTAGGTTCGGCCTTAACGGAAGTGACCAAGGCTGGCAACTGGACATCCGAACCAGATCCGCATACCAAAACCTGTGTGGCCATGCTGGAGCCACCTGCAACACAAACGATTGTTCCATAATGATTTTGGAGATCACTCTTGGAAGGAGAACTAGAGGCGGGAAAATGTAAGCAGAATGATAACACCAAGGAAGTGTCAGCACATCCACTGTCTCCGCCTGAACATCCCTGGACCTGGACAGGTATCTGGGAAGTTTCTTGTTTAGATGAGAGGCCATGAGATCTATCTCTGGAAGACCCCACATCTGAACAATCTGAGAAAACACATCTGGATGGAGAGACCACTCCCCTGGATGTAAAGTCGGATGGCTGATATAATCCGCTTCCCAATTGTCTACACCTGGGATATGCACCACAGAGATTAGACAGGAGCTGGATTCCGCCCAAGCAAGTATCCGAGATACTTCATTCATAGCTTGGGTCCCACCCTGATGATTGACATATGCCACTGTTGTGATATTGTCTGTCTGAAAATAAATGAACGGTTCTCTCTTTAACAGAGGCCAAAACTGAAGAGCTCTGAGAATTGCACAGAGTTCTAAAATATGTATTGGTAATCTCGCCTCTTGAGATTTCCAAACCCCTTGTGCTGTCAGAGATTCCCAAACAGCTCCTCAACCTGAAAGACTCGCATCTGTTGTGATCACAGTCCAGGTTGGCTGAACAAAAGAAGCCCCTTGAACTAAACGATGGTGATCTATCCACCACGTCAGAGAGTGTCGTACATTGGGATTTAAGGATATTAATTGTGATATCTTTGTATAATCCCTGCACCATTGGTTCAGCATACAAAGCTGTAGAGGTCTCATGTGAAAACGAGCAAAGGGTATCACATCCCATGCTACAGTCATGAGACCTAAAACTTCCATGCACATAGCCACTGAAGGGAATGACTGAGACTGAAGGTGCCGGCAGGCTGCAACCAATTTTAAATGTCTCTTGTCTGTTAGAGACAGAGTCATGGACACTGAATCTATCTGGAAGCCTAAAAAGGTGACCCTTGTCTGAGGAATCAAGAAACCTTTTGGTAAATTGATCCTCCAACCATGTTTCTGAAGAAACAACACTAGTTGATTCGTGTGAGATTCTGCAGAACGTAAAGACTGAGCTTATACCAAGATATCATCCAAATAAGGAAACACCGCAATACCCTGTTCTCTGATTACAGAGAGTAGGGCACCTAGAACCTTTGAAAAGATTCTTGGAGCTGTTGCTAGGCCAAATGGAAGAGCAACAAATCAGTTCTCAGGAACTGATAATGTTCTGGATGAATCGGAATAGAACCTTTGAACCTTTGAAAAGATTCTTGGAGCTGTTGCTAGGCCAAATGGAAGAGCAACAAATCAGTTCTCAGGAACTGATAATGTTCTGGATGAATCGGAATATGAAGGTATGCATCCTGCAAGTCTATTGTGGACATATAATGTCCTCGCTGAACAATAGGCAGAATAGTCCTTATAGTCACCATCTTGAAAGTTGGTACTCTTACATAACGATTCAAAATTTTCAGATCCAGAACTGGTCTGAATAAATTTTCCTTCTTTGGGACAATGAATAGATTTGAATAAAACCCCAAACTTTGTTCCTGAAAAGGAACTGGCATGATTACCCCTGAAGACTCCAGGTCTGAAACACACTTCAGGAAAGCCTGAACTTTTACTGGATTTTCTGGGATACGTGAGAGAAAAAATCTTCTCACAGGAGGTCTTACTCTGAATCCTATTCAATACCCTTTAGAGACGATGCTCTGAATCCATTGATTTTGGACAGAATTTATCCAAATATCCTTGAAAAAACCTTAATCTGCCCCCTACCAGCTGAGCTGGAATGAGTGCCGCACCTTCATGCGGACTTAGGGGCTGACTTTGGTTTCTTAATTGGCTTGGATTTATTCCAATTTGAGGAAGGCTTCCAATTGGAAACAGATTCCTTGGGGGAAGGATTGAGTTTTTGTTCCTTATTTTGACGAAAGGAACGAAAACGGTTAGAAGCCTTAGATTTACCCTTAGGTTTTTTTATCCTGAGGCAGATAAACTCCCTTACCCCAGTAACAGTTGAAATAATAGAATCCAACTGAGAACCAAATAAATCATTACCTTGGAAAGAAATAGATAGTAGTCTAGATTTAGATGTCATATCAGCATTCCAAGATTTAAGCCACAAAGCTCTTCTAGATAATATAGCTAAGGACATGGATCTAACATCAATTTTGATAATATCAAAAATGCCATCATAAATAAAATGATTAGCATATTGCAGTAAGCGAATAATGCTAGATATGTCAGAATCCAATTCTTGTTGCACTAAATTCTCCAACCAGAAAGTTGATGCAGCCGCAACATCAGCCAAAGAAATTGCAGGTCTGAGAAGATGACCTGAATATAAATAGGCTTTCCTTAGATAAGATTCAAGCTTCCTATCTAAAGGATCCTTAAAGGAAGAACTATCTTCCATAGGAATAGTGGTACGTTTAGCAAGAGTAGAAATAGCCCCATCAACTTTGGGGATTTTTTCCCAAAACTCTATAGAATTTGCAGGTAAATGATACAATTTTTTAAACCTTGAAGAAGGAATAAAAGAAGTACCTGGCTTATTCCATTCCTTAGAAATCATAACATAAATAGCCTCAGGAATAGGAAGAGCCACAAGAGGTTTAAAAACAGCATTTAAACGTTTATAAGACTTAGCGTCAAGAGGACTGGTTACCTCAATATCCAAAGTAATTAACACTTCTTTTAATAAAGAACGCATATACTCTATTTTAAATAAATAAGTAGATTTGTCAGTGTCAATGTCTGAGGAAGGATCTTCTGTATCAAATAGATCCTCATCAGAGGAGGATAAATTATTATGTTGTTGGTCATTTGAAATTTCATCAACTGAATGAGAAGTTTTAAAAGACCTTTTACATTTATTAGAAGGTGGAAATGCAGACAAAGCCTTCTGGATAGAATCAGAAACAAATTATTTAAAATTCATAGGTATATCATGTACATTAGAAGTTGACGGAACTGCAACTGGCAATGTACTATTACTGATGGACACACTATCATGACAACTATCACAAATGACATTCTGCAAAATAATTTATACAATCTTACAACAAATGCACTTAGCTTTGGTAGAACCGATGTCAGGCAGCAATGTTACAGCAGAAACTTCTGAGGCAAGATCAGATTGAGACATCTTGCAAAATATAAAAGAAAAAACAACATATAATGCAAAATTATCAATTTCCTTATATGACAGTTTCAGGAATGGGAAAAAATGCAAATAGCATAGCCCTCTGATAGAGAAAAAGGCAAGAGGCAAACATCAATGGGGTATTAAAATAATGAAAAAGTTTGGCACCAAGCATGACGCACAACGTAACTGAAAACTTTTAATAACCGGAAATGACACACTCACGTCACTAATGACGCAACCGTGTGAAAGGCTTCTGCGTCATTAGTGACGCCAGAAATTACGAAGTTGCGTCATAGACGTATTTTTTGCGCCAAAAAAACTCTTGCGCCAAGAATGACGCAATAAAGTCTAGAATTTGGCGCACCCGCGAGCCTAATACCGCCCACAATTTGCAAGAAAGTAGTCAATTGAAAAAAAGACTAAACCCCAGGTAAGAAACAAATTTCTCAAAAAAAATTTATTTTCCCCAAATATGAAACTGACAGTCTGCAGAAGGAAATACATGAACCTGACTCATGGCAAATATAAGTACAATACATATATTTAGAACTTTATATAAATGCATAAAGTGCCAAACCATAGCTGAGGTGTCTTAAGTAATAAAAACATACTTACCCAAAGACACCCATTCACATATAGCAGATAGCCAAACCAGTACTGAAATGATTACAATTAGAGGTAATGGTATATGAGAGTATATCGTCTATCTGAAAAGGGAGGTAGGAGATGAATCTCTATGACCGATAACAGAGAACCTATGAAATAGACCTCCGTTAGGAAAATCACTGCATTCAATAGGTGATACTTTCTACATCCCTCTGACATTCGGGCTTCAACAATGCTGAGAAGCGCATATCAACGTAGAAATCTTAGCACAAACTTACTTCACCACCCTCATAGGAGGCAAAGTTTGTAAATCTGAATTGTGGGTGTGGTGAGGGGTGTATTTATAGGCACTTTGAGGTTTGGGAAACTTTGCCCCTCCTGGTAGTATTTAATATCCCATATGTCACTAGCTCATGGACTCTTGCCAATTACATGAAAGAAATAAAGTATTACACTCATATATACAGATTTTTTAAAATAAATATGTTTAATATTGAAATAAATGTATATTTAAAATTAAAAAGATCCTTTTCTTCTAAGTAAAGAACATGGGTATTTTAAGTATTACTAATGCACCGTCGCCTTTAGCACAATTAGTACAGCGCACCAGCGATAAAAGAAAATGCTTTTTTTAGCACACCCCATAGAAGTTTATGGGAAAAGGGAGTTAGCGCAGACGCAATAGCCAACCTCCAGATGATAACGCGCCTGATGGCACTGCTTTTGATTTACCTTGAGTGCTTATTGCATTTATTATCTAACCCACAGAGTTGCAGCATCACTAGTGATAAAATTGCATGCTCTAACAAATTAGAGTATGTAATTTTATCATTTTAATGGCTCTTTAATTACTAATTCATTTTCCATTAAACATAGACAAATATATTAAAGTAAACAAAGAAAATAGTACAATTAAAACAGTGCATAGTAATATGATTATTAAGTAAACCTTACCACCAAGCTAAAACAGTTTGTTTTATTTAGACTTTATTTTTAGACTTAATATATTTTTGTTTTGGTGATTCAGATAGAGCATGAAATTCTAAAAAAACTTTCTAATTAACTTGTATTATCAAGTTTTCTTTGTTCTCTTGATATATTTTAATGAAAAGCAGGGACATAAGCTCAGGAGTGTGCACATGCAGTTATCCAAAAATGTTTGCTATGTGCAAGAGTGCTAGATAGTAGCACTATTTCCTGTCATGCAGTGCCCCAGACAACGACCTAGGTATCTCTTTAACAAAAAATGCAATGTCAATAACATGCATTTGATAATATAAGTAAAATGGAACCTTATTTTAAAACTGTATGCTCGGTATGAATCACAAGATACATTTTTGGGTTTTATATCACTTTAATAACAGAGCATACACATTACATAGACATTAAACAAATATCATGAGACTTTCTGCAGACTTAAATTAAATATATGTGGCCTTTACAAATGAAAAACATAACAATTAAACATAACAACTAAACATAACAACTAAATGATTTAATATTTATTATTACCGCCTACTGTGTTTTAATGCAAGTGCAATGAACTATTTTATATACATTTGTATAACTTTATAACATTTGAAGCATACAAACACTGAAGCCAGTTATAAATTAACCTGATGACTAGATTTTCATTGATTAATTTTTGGGGCTCCATGTACTAACAGGCGGTCAGACAGCCTCTTAACTTGCAAAGCTGTCCGCCCGCCTTCACTATATACAGGCAGCAGATCTGTTGATCCGCTGGCCCCGTATTTATCATTACACACTCATTGCAGTGTGTAATACCCACCCCTTCATTAATGCGACCAATCGAGTGACTGTAGTGGATGTCAATCACATAGAGCGAGCTCCCATTGATTTTCCCTTGCCACCTCAGAGGTGGCGTAGGGTGTAAGAAGCAGCGGTCTAATGACCGCTGCTTCTTCAATTGTGGGAAGCAGGCTCGCATATGTGAAACTGCCCCGCAAGGACTCCGGAGCAGATCTCGCTGCTTCATACATGGAGCCCTTGAACTATATTTTTAACATTTTGTGGGAGACATTTATCTTTGTTCAGACGTGACCTTAACATTTCTGAAAACTTAAATATGACATCAGATGTATAATTACAGAGTAAAATAAGCAGAAATGCAATCACACAAGCAATAAAGAGTAAAGAGTTCTGCCCATGAGTTTTCATTCAATGCCGTATATATCACCTTTATGCCAAAAAAGTAGCATATAGCAAATCAAATTGAGTTTCCCTCCAGTGCCTCCAATCAAGATAAATTCATACTCAAAAACAGTATATAGCAACTTGGGTATTTTTAAAAACAGTTTTCTTAATCATAGTTATAAATGAAAAAAACTAAAATAAAGAGGGTTATTGCAGGATTTTTTTATGGTCCTTGGAAGAACTATCACAGTCCTTTACAAAAGCAAAAGATATATGAGCAAAGCTAACATAAATTATCAATTTAATATTGATAATTATTGAAATGCAATTTTTTCATTTAAACATTTACCTTTTAACTGTAGCACTATGAGGTGGCCGAAGATATTGGAATTGCCACAGAAATTCTGGGAGAGCTGGTGATGTTACAATGAATGAGCATGGTGATGTCACAAAGCCCTGGAAACCAAAAACTGCCAGACTGCTTAACAAAGCTTTAGGGAGCTGGATGTTAAATATCCAAACCACTAAATCTCAGCTACCTTAAGCCATTGAAGTTTTCAAGACCCACTGTTTTTTAAGGTAACTGCTATAGGGAGCTCTTATGTGCATATCAAAGATAAAGACATGTGCCCAAAGGCCCTAATGTTTGTGAGGATAACCTATTTTTCTTTGGACTATAGAGTTTAGGAAATAAACCCACACATAATTGTTTGCAAACTTGTTTATTAAAATGTTAATACATTTTTAAATGAGGGAGTCTCAAAGCAGTTAAAATAGGCCATCAAAAATCCTTGTTTTAAACTAACAAACTCTTTAAAATAAATTTCCTATATAAGTTTTAATAGACAGGTGATCGCTGTGGTAATGGTGATTACCTGATGGGAATAAATGTACATGTGTAGAGGTTCATGGGAGCCCCTATGTGCAAAAGCCCTATTTTAAATTAGGACAACTCATTCTTCTTTAGACTATAAAGTTTATGGAAAAAACACAGAATTGTTAAAAACTTTGTTTATTAGAATTGTAATGAAAATATGCATTTGTTTCACACATTTGGTTGTACAGTTCTTTCATTTCATGATAAATACATACAGTAACAATATAGCTTAGGTTTAACAGTGAGCAGCATCTAAAAACACCAAAACAGCTCAATAATAATAATAAGCACAGGGGTTGAAATGGCAGAGAAGTTAAAAGGTTAATATTGATTCATCACTTTTAAATTAATAATTTGACGTAGTTTCAAATAATTTTTTTTTTAATGTGTTAATCCCCAAAAATGTGTTTAAATGTTTAAAGTTTTGATTAACAATTATTCACATTTGAACTGCGAATAGACAAGATATTTTACATTCATTAATGCATTCAAGGAAAATATGGGCCCAGTTTGCTGAATTTGAAAAGTGCAAAATTGTTGCTACAAAGTTTTTTCTCTTATTAATTGAAATACCAATGTTTAATTATACCCATATATGAAATAGGGCTGTTAACACAGCACAAATGCATTTGGAAACTCTAGGTAAATGGGTTTCAATTAAAAATACCCCAAAATCTATGCAATGTTCTTTTCAAGGGAATTAACTGTAAATTGACTGAAATGGAGCAATGTGTCCTGCTTATGACCACGTACATGAAGATAGGTTAGTTAGATAGGAATAGTAGCTGTTAAATTAAATTTTACATTCAAATTTTCAAATGTGGATATTCGATTTCATTATGAACATTTGAAAATTAAAGTAACATTCGATTACCGAATTTTAATGGAATTTAATTCTCATCAACATTCGATTGTCCAAAATGAATGTCCACAGGACTATGCATTCTACAAAAAGAATTACACTTTCAGCACATTTGCCCATCCCTAGTTATAGCATAAACCATATCTACCAACTTTAATGGAGAGACTTGTTGTTACCACCAGGTTACACAATTTACAACAGCAATGGAAACTAGGTCTTCATTTTTCTTTTAAATCCCCCATGTCTCTTTTTTAATTGTCTCTTTGCTTCATATAGCACTGGACACATTAAAAAAAAAGTATAACATTTGAAGCATTCAAACGCTGAAGCCAGTTAAAATTAACCTGATGACTACATTTTCGTTGATTAATTTTTGGGGCTCCATGTACTAACAGGCGGTCAGACAGCCTCTTAACTTGCAAAGCTGTTGCCCGCCATTGCTACATATGGGCAGCATATCTGTTGATCTGCTGGCCCGTATGTATCAATACACACTCATTGCAGACAGTGTGTAAAGCCCACCACTTCATAAGCGTGACTGAAGGGGCTCGCTCTCAGTGATTTTTCCCTCGCCACCTCAGAGGTGGCGTAGGGTGTAAGAAGCAGCAGTCTAATGACCGCTGCTTCTTAAATTGTGGCAAGCAGGCTCGCATATGCGAAACTGCCCCGCAAGGGCTCCGGAGCAGCTCTCGCTGCTTCATACATGGAGCCCTTGAACTATATTTTTAACATTTTGTGGGAGACATTTATCTTTGTTCAGAAGTGACCTTAACATTTCTGAAAACTTAAATATGACATCAGATGTATAATTACAGAGTAAAATAAGCAGAAATGCAATCACACAAGCAATAAAGAGTAAAGAGTTATGCCCATGAGTTGTCATTCAATACAGTATATATCACCTTTATGCCAAAAAAAGTAGCATATAGCAAATCAAATTGAGTTTTCCTCCAGTGCCTCCAATCAAGATAAATTCATACTCAAAAACAGTATATAGCAACTTGGGTATTTTTAAAAACAGTTTTCTTAATCATAGTTATAAATGAAAAAAACTAAAATAAACAGAGTTATTCCAGGATTTTCTTATGGTCCTTGGAAGAACTATCACAGTCCTTAACAAAAGCTAAAGATATATGACCAAAGCTAACATAATTTATCAATTTAATATTGATAATTATTGAAATGCAATTTTTTCATTTAAACATTTACCTTTTAACTGTAGCACTATGAGGTGGCCGAAGATATTGGCATTGCCACAGAAATTCTGGGAGAGCTGGTGATGTTACAATGAATGAGCATGGTGATGTCACAAAGCCCTGGAAACCAAAAACTGCCAGACTGCTTAACAAAGCTTTAGGGAGCTGGATGTTAAATATTCAAACCACTAAATCTCAGCTACCTTAAGCCATTGAAGTTTTCAAGACCCACTGTTTTAAAGGTAACTGCTATGGGGAGCCCCTATGTGCATATCAAAGATAAAGACATGTGCCCAAAGGCCCTAATGTTTGTGAGGATAACCTATTTTTCTTTGGACTATAGAGTTTAGGAAATAAACCCACACATAATTGTTTGCAAACTTGTTTATTAAAATGTTAATACATTTTTTAATGAGGGAGTCTCAAAGCAGTTAAAATAGGCCATCAAAAATCCTTGTTTTAAACTAACAAACTCTTTAAAATAAATTTCCTATATAAGTTTTAATAGACAGGTGATCGCTGTGGTAATGGTGATTACCTGATGGGAATAAATGTACATGTGTAGAAGTTCATGGGAGCCCCTATGTGCAAAAGCCCTATTTTAAATTAGGACAACTCATTCTTCTTTTGACTATAAAGTTTATGGAAAAAACACAGAATTGTTAAAAACTTTGTTTATTAGAATTGTAATGAAAATATGCATTTGTTTCACACATTTGGTTGTACAGTTCTTTCATTTCATGATAAATACATACAGTAACAATATAGCTTAGGTTTAACAGTGAGCAGCATCTAAAAACACCAAAACAGCTCAATAATAATAATAAGCACAGGGGTTGAAATGGCAGAGAAGTTAAAAGGTTAATATTGATTCATCACTTTTAAATTAATAATTTGACGTAGTTTCAAATAATTTTTTTTTTAATGTGTTAATCCCCAAAAATGTGTTTAAATGTTTAAAGTTTTGATTAACAATTATTCACATTTGAACTGCGAATAGACAAGATATTTTACATTCATTAATGCATTCAAGGAAAATATGGGCCCAGTTTGCTGAATTTGAAAAGTGCAAAATTGTTGCTACAAAGTTTTTTCTCTTATTAATTGAAATACCAATGTTTAATTATACCCATATATGAAATAGGGCTGTTAACACAGCACAAATGCATTTGGAAACTCTAGGTAAATGGGTTTCAATTAAAAATACCCCAAAATCTATGCAATGTTCTTTTCAAGGGAATTAACTGTAAATTGACTGAAATGGAGCAATGTGTCCTGCTTATGACCACGTACATGAAGATAGGTTAGTTAGATAGGAATAGTAGCTGTTGAATTAAATTTTACATTCAAATTTTCAAATGTGGATATTCGATTTCATTATGAACATTTGAAAATTAAAGTAACATTCGATTACCGAATTTTAATGGAATTTAATTCTCATCAACATTCGATTGTCCAAAATGAATGTCCACAGGACTATGCATTCTACAAAAAGAATTACACTTTCAGCACATTTGCCCATCCCTAGTTATAGCATAAACCATATCTACCAACTTTAATGGAGAGACTTGTTGTTACCACCAGGTTACACAATTTACAACAGCAATGGAAACTAGGTCTTCATTTTTCTTTTAAATCCCCCATGTCTCTTTTTTAATTGTCTCTTTGCTTCATATAGCACTGGACACATTAAAAAAAAAGTATAACATTTGAAGCATTCAAACGCTGAAGCCAGTTAAAATTAACCTGATGACTACATTTTCGTTGATTAATTTTTGGGGCTCCATGTACTAACAGGCGGTCAGACAGCCTCTTAACTTGCAAAGCTGTTGCCCGCCATTGCTACATATGGGCAGCATATCTGTTGATCTGCTGGCCCGTATGTATCAATACACACTCATTGCAGACAGTGTGTAAAGCCCACCACTTCATAAGCGTGACTGAAGGGGCTCGCTCTCAGTGATTTTCCCTCGCCACCTCAGAGGTGGCGTAGGGTGTAAGAAGCAGCAGTCTAATGACCGCTGCTTCTTAAATTGTGGCAAGCAGGCTCGCATATGCGAAACTGCCCCGCAAGGGCTCCGGAGCAGCTCTCGCTGCTTCATACATGGAGCCCTTGAACTATATTTTTAACATTTTGTGGGAGACATTTATCTTTGTTCAGAAGTGACCTTAACATTTCTGAAAACTTAAATATGACATCAGATGTATAATTACAGAGTAAAATAAGCAGAAATGCAATCACACAAGCAATAAAGAGTAAAGAGTTCTGCCCATGAGTTGTCATTCAATGCCGTATATATCACCTTTATGCCAAAAAAAGTAGCATATAGCAAATCAAATTGAGTTTTCCTCTAGTGCCTCCAATCAAGATAAATTCATACTCAAAAACAGTATATAGCAACTTGGGTATTTTTAAAAACAGTTTTCTTAATCATAGTTATAAATGAAAAAAACTAAAATAAACAGAGTTATTCCAGGATTTTCTTATGGTCCTTGGAAGAACTATCACAGTCCTTAACAAAAGCTAAAGATATATGACCAAAGCTAACATAATTTATCAATTTAATATTGATAATTATTGAAATGCAATTTTTTCATTTAAACATTTACCTTTTAACTGTAGCACTATGAGGTGGCCGAAGATATTGGCATTGCCACAGAAATTCTGGGAGAGCTGGTGATGTTACAATGAATGAGCATGGTGATGTCACAAAGCCCTGGAAACAAAAAACTGCCAGACTGCTTAACAAAGCTTTAGGGAGCTGGATGTTAAATATTCAAACCACTAAATCTCAGCTACCTTAAGCCATTGAAGTTTTCAAGACCCACTGTTTTAAAGGTAACTGCTATGGGGAGCCCCTATGTGCATATCAAAGATAAAGACATGTGCCCAAAGGCCCTAATGTTTGTGAGGATAACCTATTTTTCTTTGGACTATAGAGTTTAGGAAATAAACCCACACACAATTGTTTGCAAACTTGTTTATTAAAATGTTAATACATTTTTTAATGAGGGAGTCTCAAAGCAGTTAAAATAGGCCATCAAAAATCCTTGTTTTAAACTAACACACTCTTTAAAATTAATTCCCTATATAAGTTTCAATAGACAGGTGATCGCTGTGGTAATGGTGATTACCTGATGGGAATAAATGTACATGTGTATAGGTTCATGGGAGCCCCTATGTGCAAAAGCCCTATTTTAAATTAGGACAACTCATTCTTCTTTTGACTATAAAGTTTATGGAAAAAACACAGAATTGTTAAAAACTTTGTTTATTAGAATTGTAATGAAAATATGCATTTGTTTCACACATTTGGTTGTACAGTTCTTTCATTTCATGATAAATACATACAGTAACAATATAGCTTAGGTTTAACAGTGAGCAGCATCTAAAAACACCAAAACAGCTCAATAATAATAATAAGCACAGGGGTTGAAATGGCAGAGAAGTTAAAAGGTTAATATTGATTCATCACTTTTAAATTAATAATTTGACATAGTTTCAAATATTTTTTTTTTTTTAATGTGTTAATCCCCAAAAATGTGTTTAAATGTTTAAAGTTTTGATTAACAATTATTCACATTTGAACTGCGAATAGGCAAGATATTTAACATTCATTAATGCATTCAAGGAAAATATGGGCCCAGTTTGCTGAATTTGAAAAGTGCAAAATTGTTGCTACAAAGTTTTTTCTCTTATTAATTGAAATACCAATGTTTAATTATACCCATATATGAAATAGGGCTGTTAACACAGCACAAATGCATTTGGAAACTCTAGGTAAATGGGTTTCAATTAAAAATACCCCAAAATCTATGCAATGTTCTTTTCAAGGGAATTAACTGTAAATTGACTGAAATGGAGCAATGTGTCCTGCTTATGACCACGTACATGAAGATAGGTTAGTTAGATAGGAATAGTAGTTGTTAATTCAAATTTTACATTCAAATTTTCGAATGTGGATATTCGATTTCATTATGAACATTTGAAAATTAAAGTAACATTCGATTACCGAATTTTAATGGAATTTAATTCTCATCAACATTCGATTGTCCAAAATGAATGTCCACAGGACTATGCATTCTACAAAAAGAATTACACTTTCACCACATTTGCCCATCCCTAGTGATAGCATAAACCATATCTACCAACTTTAATGGAGAGATTTGTTGTTACCACCAGGTTACACAATTTACAACAGCAATGGAAACTAGGTCTTCATTTTTCTTTTAAATCCCCCATGTCTCTTTTTTAATTGTCTCTTTGCTTCATATAGCACTGGATACATTTAAAAAAAAAAGTATAACAATTGAAGCATCCAAACACTGAAGCCAGTTATAAATTAACCTGATGACTACATTTTCGTTGATTAATTTTTGGGGCTCCATGTACTAACAGGCGGTCAGACAGCCTCTTAACTTGCAAAGCTGTCGCCCGCCATTGCTACATATGGGCAGCAGATCTGCTGATCTGCTGGCCCGTATGTATCATTACACACTCATTGCAGTGTGTAAAGCACACCACTTCATTCACGTGACTGAAGGGGCTCGCTCTCAGTGATTTTCCCTCGCCACCTCAGAGGTGGCGTAGGGTGTAAGAAGCAGCGGTCTAATGACCGCTGCTTCTTAAATTGTGGGAATCAGGCTCGCATATGCGAAACTGCCCCGCAAGGGCTCCGGAGCAGCTCTCGTTGCTTCATACATGGAGCCCTTGAACTATATTTTTAACATTTTGTGGGAGACATTTATCTTTGTTCAGACGTGACCTTAACATTTCTGAAAACTTAAATATGACATCAGATGTATAATTACAGAGTAAAATAAGCAAAAATGCAATCACACAAGCAATAAAGGTTAAAGAGTTCTGCCCATGAGTTGTCATCTAATATAGTATATATCACCTTTATGCCAAAAAAAAAAATAGTTTTCCAGTGCCTCCAATAAAGTTGAAATCATACTCAAAAACAGTATATAGCAACTTGGGTATTTTTAAAAACAGTTTTCTTAATCATAGTTATAAATGAAAAAAACTAAAATAAACAGGGTTATCCCAGGATTTTCTTATGGTCCTTAGAAGACCTATCACAGACCTTTACAAAAGCAAAATATATATGACCAAAGCTAACATAAATGATCAATTTAATATTGATAATTATTGAAATGCAATTTTTTCATTTAATCATTTACCTTTTAACTGTAGCACTATGAGGTGGCCGAAGATATTGGCATTGCCACAGGAATTCTGGGAGAGTTGGTGATGCTACAATGAATGAGCATGGTGATGTCACAAAGCCCTGGAAACCAAAAACTGCCAGACTGCTTTACAAAGCTTTAGGGAGCTGGATGATAAATATTCAAACCACTAAATCTCAGCTACCTTAAGCCATAGAAGTTTTCAAGACCCACTGTTTAAAAGGTAACTGCTATAGGGAGCCCATATGTGCATATCAAAGATAAAGACATGTGCCCAAAGGCCCCAATGTTTGTTAGGATAACTCATTTTTCTTTTGACTATAGAGTTTAGGAAATAAATAGTGATGTCCCGAACTGTTCGCCCGCGAACAGTTCACGGCGAACTTAGCTTGTTTGCGTTCGCCGCTGCGGGCAAACACATGCAATGTTCGTTCCGCTCCCTATGTGTCATCATTGAGGAAACTTTGACCCTGTATGTCACAGCCTTCTGACACATTAGAGCCAATCAGCATCAGACACTCCCTCACAGACCCTCCCAGCTTCTTGGCAGCAGCCATTGTAGACTCATTACGATGTTGCTTTCTTAGTGAGAGGACCTTTTGTGTTGATTCTGCTGATATTATAGGGAAATAGATAGCTAGGCTAGTGTATTTAGTGTCCACTACAGTCCTGAAGGACTCATCTCATCTCTGCTGCAAGGACAGCACCCCAAAAAGCTCTTTTTAGGGCTATAACTTCAGTCGTTTTTTTTTTTTTCTTTGTATTTTTATTTGCATTTGCCTGGCTTTCAGCCTGTGTGTGAGGCTCACAGCATATGCTGTGATTCGTGCCACCACTGATATCTGCCTAACAACATTAGTTTAAATTTAACCAACAAAAATTTGAAATTATTTTGCTAGTGCAATTTATTTTCATTTTCTATCAGGCCTGTGTCACACAGCATATACTCTGGTTCATTGCTCTGTGCCAGCCACCACTCATATCCGCTTATAACATTATTTTAAATTAAAAAAAAAACTTTTAAATCATTTTGCTAGTGTAATCTAATTTCATTTTCTATCAGGCCTGTGTCTGTTAGGCTCACACAGCATATACTTCAGTTTTTTTCAGTCTTTTGGTTAATTGCTCTGTGCCAGCCAACAGCCACCACTCATATCTGCTTAACCTTATTTTAAATTTAAAAAAATAACTTTTAAATCATTTTGCTAGTGTAATCTAATTTCATTTTCTATCAGGCCTGTGTGTTTTGCTGACTTACAGAGCATACTGTGTTTAATTGCTGCCCTCCCTAGTCTATCAGCCACGACTCATATGTGTTTAACCTTTTTTTAAATTCCCCCAAAAAAACTTTAAATAATTTTATAATTTAAATAATAACTGATGTTTTAAAGCATATTATTGCAAACACTTTGGGAATGTTAGGTGATTTGGGCCCTTTATGGGTTAAAAGCAGACTCTGCATCAACTATGTAATTTTCCATGGGAGTTTTGCCAGGGATCCCCCTCCAGCATGCCACAGTCCCGGTGTTAGTCCCCTTGAAACAACTTTTCCATCACTATTGTGGCCAGAAAGAGTCCTTGTAGGTTTTAAAGTTCGCCTGCCTATTGAAGTCAATGGCGGTTTGCGCGGTTCGCTGGTTCGCAAACAATATGGGAAGTTCGAGTCCGCCGTTTGCGAACCGAAATTTTAAGTTCGCGACATCACTAGAAATAAACCCACACACAATTGTTTGAAAACTTGTTTATTAAAATTTTAATACATTAAATTGGGGAGTCTCAAAGCAGTTTAAATAGGCCATCAAATATCCTAGTTTTAAACCCACAAGCTCTTTAAAATAAATTTCCTATATAAGTTTTAATAGACAGGTGATCGCTGTGGTAATGGTGATTACCTGATGTGAATAAATGTACATGTGTAGAGGTTCATGGGAGCCCCTATGTGCAAAAGCCCTATTTTAAATTAGGACAACTCATTCTTCTTTTGACTATAAAGTTTAGGGGAAAAACACACAATTGTTAAAAACTTTGTTTATTAGAATTGTAATGAAAATATGCATTTGTTTCACACATTTGGTTTTACAGTTCTTTCTTTTCATGATAAATACATACAGTAACAATATAGCTTAGGTTTAAATGTGAGCAGCATCTAAAAACATAAAAACAGGTTAGCACAGGGGTTGAAATGGCAGAGAAGTTAAAAGGTTAATATTGATTCATCACTTTTAAATTAATAATTTGATATAGTTTCAAATAATTTTATTGTTTTTAATGTGTTAATCCCCAAAAATTAGTTTACATGTTTAAAGTTTTGATTAACAATTATTCACATTTGAACCGCGAATAGGCAAGATATTTAACATTCATGAATGCATTCAAGGGAAATATGGGTCCAATTTGCTGAATTTGAAAAGTGCAAAAATGTTGCTACAAAGTTTTTTCTCTTATTAATTGGAATACCAATGTTTAATTGTACCCATATGTGAAATAGGGCTGTTAACATAGGACAAATGCATTTGAAAATTGTAGGCAAATGGGTTTCAATTGAAAATCCCCCAAAATCTATGCAATGACCACATATATGAAGATAGGTTAGTGCTATCTTTATAAGGAAAAAAAAACACAATTGAATTTGCAAAGGAATTCTGATTGTTTGGAATGAGCGCTAATTTCTTATGCAGATCTCTAGGCAAATGCACGCACATGCACACAGATGTATATGTTTAAAGTTTTGTGTCTGTTCATTTTATTAATAAATCGTTTGTGTAATAATATATGCATATTCTATTTTATCTCTGTGATTGTATAAATGTGTAACATAATGTTTGTTTTAAGCAAAATGTATCATAGTAATATTTTCATTCCCCCCCTTTATAATTTTAAGTAAATCATAAACAAAAAAAGAATAAAGTATGTACAGGGTGGCTACTGTGTTTAGTTGCAATTAAGAAAACAATCTGAAGCATAGTGGTAATAAGGCATATCAGTAATTGCAATAAATGAGAAAGCAGGATTTTCAATATAAAATTTGCTCTGAGGCATGTTAAGCAAGCAGTAAAATGATTATGTTGTTACAGTGCATCTGTCCTTGTTGCAATCCCAGGAAAGGAAATAATTGCAAAATAAATGTTTTCCTTTGAAGCACACTAGAAAACATGTCTATTTATTGACTGAGAGTTCACAGCTGTAGTGAGGTTCTTACTTATTGTCTAACGTGGAAACTTGGCATAAACTGGCCCTTCAAAGAAAAAAGATTAACTGCAGTTCCAATACAACTTAATGAAGTTAAGTAGTTAAATATTCTAGGCACTATAATTACAAAATATTAACAAATAAACATAATGTATTTTATTTTAAAAGTAACAAATAATAAATGGAGCCTCACAGGGCTCCTACACAAAAAGTCACAAACTAAAAAAGAAAAAAAAAAGAAATTCAGACAGGTTTGTCCAATTACACATATTGATATGACATTAATGTGGAAAATGTAGGTCCTTCCACCATTAAGGAAGGAGACTTAAAGGGACACTGAACCCAAAATTTTTCTTTCGTGATTCAGATAGAGCATGCAATTTTAAGCAACTTTCTAATTTACTCCTATTATCAATTTTTCTTAGTTCTCTTGTTATCATTATTTGAAAAAGAAGGCATCTAAGCTTTTTTTAGGTTTAGAACTCTGGACAGCACTTTTTATTGGTGGATGAATTTATCCACCAATCAGCAAGGACAACCCAGGTTGTTCACCAAAAGTGGGCCGGCATCTAAACTTTCATTCTTGCATTTCAAATAAAGATTCCAAGAGAATGAAGAAAATTTGATAATAGGAGTAAATTAGAAAGTTGCTTAAAATTTCATGCTGTATCTGAATCACGAAAGAAAAAAATTGGGTTCAGTGTCCCTTTAACAGAGAACTTCTCAGTCTATAAAAACATATGTGTAATCAATACATTACATTCAGGTCACAGTCATCCGAGGGGAGGGAGAAGGGGGGGGGAGGAAGGAAGGAAAAGAACATGAGATGAGGGAGGGAAGTTGTAGTTGTCACCCTGTATTCCATACAACAGGGGCATTAGGGCGGAAGCCGTTGGTTACCTGACTATATAACAGGGATTGCAACTTATATCGTATAGGACGGTTGCCACAGTGTATCTTTCCAATCATTCCAGGCCAATTTAAAGAGGTCTGATTTATTTAGAGAATGATAGATATCTTTTTCCATAGTGTAGATATATGCCATGGTGCTAGTAATCTCCATCCATTTTGGAGGTAGTGCTTTTTTCCAAGACCTGGCAATATTGGTTTTGATGGAGGAGAAATATAGAGACATATCAGATTATGGTGTTTTGAAAGGTTGTGTAGATGTAAATGGAGAAGACCTGGCAATATTGGTTTTGATGGAGGAGAAATATAGAGACATATCAGATTATGGTGTTTTGAAAAGTTGTGTAGATGTAAATGGAGAAGAGCTATGGCTGGGTCTCTAGGTATTCTAATCCCGAGGGCAGAAATGGTCCTGAAGCACAGGTTCCACAGGGCCTTAATTTTTGGGCATTCCCACCATATATGCATCATATCACCGGGGAGGCCACAGTCACTCCAGCACACCAGGGAAGTCCCTGGAAACATTTTTGACAGACGTGTGGGAACTAGGTACCAGTGGGATACAACCTTGTAATATGTTTCTAACATTGTTATACAATGTAAAGATTTCTTAGTCGATGTAAAGACCCATTGTCAAATGTTTGGTAGAATGTGGGTGTGAAGGAGGGTCTCCCATCTAAGTAGGTGTGGCGCTAGTTCTGGTGGTATGGTTCCATCAATTAAATTGTAGTGTAGTGATAGTGGTTTAATTAGTCTGTGGCCCCTGTTCCAGATGGACTCCAATGGGGTGAGTGGACGGGAAAGGTTGGAAAGAAATCCCCAACTGGTGAGGAAGCTTTTGATTCTGAGAAGCTCAAAATGGAGAAATGCAGGGCAAACAACATGTGGGTCTAGTTGGTCTAATTCAAGAAAACCATCATAATGGGCCGTGGACCAGAAGTCAGAAACTTGCTTGACACTCAAATGAGCCCAAGTGTTTGGGTGGATCTCTAGGAGACCCGTAAAAAGGCCTGTGATTGAAGTAATAGGGGAAGGATGGGGTGCTATCAGGCTGCAGTAACAAAGCCTGTCCCAAACAGAGAGACATTCTAAAATTACAAGATTGGTAATACCCAGGGTTCTGCGACTATGGGAGGGGGTCCAGATCAGGTCTCTAAGTAGGACGTTAGAGGGTAGTGAGGCTTGTTTAAGATCTCAAAAATATACAAGATGTCAGTTGCTGCAATTAAAAAAAGTCTCTTTATTTAGAAATATTTAAAATACAGAGGGAACATACCCTATTAGAAAAGAACAGACTAACATGTTTCGGCTTGCGCCGTACTCATAGTCCTAAAACAACATACAGACACTCCTGCTTAAGAACCCTATACTAGGGTTTGATTGGTAGAAATCTCAGTTATCAATTAGGGTTTTTAAAGGTGCAGTACATAGTACTCTTATTTAGCAATGGGATAGAATATATACACACATCAATTCATGCAATTTAGAGTATATAATTGTACAGTGCCCTAAGTTCACACATGTCTAACATTTACTTTGTGCCTCAATCTCATATTTCTTTTGTTAGAGATGGATTAAACTGAAAATGGAAAATTTACATTTTAAATTTCAAACTTTAAATTTTACATTTTAAAGTTTTAAATGGGAAAAAATAGAGTTAAGTAACATATACAAAACAGTAAGTGCCCTGAGTACA
Organism: Bombina bombina; assembly: GCF_027579735.1. NCBI lineage: Eukaryota > Metazoa > Chordata > Amphibia > Anura > Bombinatoridae > Bombina > Bombina bombina. The sequence goes on along the minus strand of NC_069501.1, from coordinate 731,531,667 downwards.
CTGTTATGTGGTGGGCTTTAAAAGAGGAAAGACTGATCTTTTTTGTATATAGATTTCATATCAAATTTCATACAACTTTTCATGTAGATTTTATCTCTAAAGGGGCTGCAATGATTTACCTAGTTCTTATACTAAAAACTATAGGAGCTTAATAGTAAATTAAACCTTGTAATGGATTAAGTAGAAGAACAAATAGATGTAACATATAACGTGTAACTTATATGTTTTTGTATGAACTCTAAGTGTGTTATCTCCATAACCAAGGTTATGAAAAAATCTTTTTATATATATACTAGTCATCTACACACATAAGTGCTATTGACCAATATATAATTGGAAACTTACATGAGACAATTATTTATTTATTGATCTCTGGATATCAAGGGCCTTTGAAAGCTCTAAGGCTTTATGACTTTAGAAAAAGCCTTCAAAGGGACCCGAAGGAGGGGGGGATGACGTGATCAATTCCAATGATTGATAAAGTCATACTCAGAGTTCAGACCAAAAGGAACCTTGGTCTGAAGTCTGAATATCCAGTACATCTCCTGTCTGGATAGAATTTGGAATTTATCTCCACCCCTCCCTCGGGCCTGAACTTTCTCAATTACCATCCATCTGAGGCTTGTGCAGTCTTTATCGTGTGTATTAACAAAATGGTTAACTACGGGGGTGGTACTCTTACCTACTCTAATGGTTGATAAATGCTCACGTATTCGTGAGCGTACCTCTCTTGTTGTTAAACCTATGTATTGGAGGTTACAAACCGTGCACCACAAGAGATAGATGCAGTAGGTAGATCTACAGTTCACGCAGGCCACTACTTCAAAACTTTCCCCTGTAGTGCAGGATTGAAATGATGAGCCTATGTGGACATGTTCACATGCTTTGCATTGATTGTTCCCACATCTATATGTGCCCCTATGTCTAAGCCAGGAGGATTGTATAGCTGGAGCCGGTTTTTTAAGTTGTGAGGGAGATAGAATGCTACCCACAGATTTATTCCGTCGATACGAGAACCTGCAGCCTTTTCTTACTGCATCAGCTAGGCAATCATCAGCTGCCAATAGTTTAAAATGTCCTTGAATTATATTGCAAATGGTGTGGTATTGTTCAGAATAATCTGTAACAAATGTCAATTTGCATTCTTGATGACCACTAGGTTTTATGCGGTCCACCAAAAGGGAATCTCTTGTTAGTTTGTCTACTTCGTTTCTAGCTTTCTTAAGCACCTTGGTACTATATCCCCTTTCTTTCAATCTATCCTGTAATGCTTCTGCATGGCGTTCATAGTCATTTACTTTTGTACAGTTCCTTTTAAGACGAATAAATTGTCCCTTAGCCACAGAATATGGAACCTGACGAGGATGGCAACTTTGGGCATGTAATATACTGTTCCCTGAGATGGGCTTCCTGTATACTTCAGATGTAATGTCGCCTGATTGCCATCCCCTAAGCTCCACATCCAAAAAATGAATTTTCTGTTTGTTTGTTTCATGTGTGAAACGCAGATTGAAATCATTCTGATCCAGATATTTAACAAATTCATTTACTGGGTATCTCTCACTGTCCCAAACAAACAGCAAATCGTCTATGAAACGATAGTACATCCTAATGGCAGGACAGAAGGTGTTACTATCCGCATAAATGTGGGACCGCTCCCACCAACCCATATATAGGTTGGCATAGGTAGGGGCGAACTTAGCGCCCATAGCAGTCCCACATTTCTGCAGATAGTAGTCACCTTCAAATTGGAAATAATTGTGTGAGAGGAGAAATTCAGTGACCTCCAACACAAAAGCTCTAAAAGGCTCACTGTAAGTTGTCTCATTAATCAAAAAATATTCAATAGCCTTCAATCCTAAATGATGGGGGATTGAAGAATACAATGCTGTGACATCCACTGTGAGCCATATAGAATTCTGTGTCCATCTGATTTGATCAATAAGATTCAGAATGTGTTTTGTGTCCCTAATATAACTAGGGAGGGCTATGACCAAAGGTTGTAGCAAGTCATCCAACCACTCTGAAAGATGCTCTAGCATAGATCCTATTCCACTCACTATCGGTCTTCCCTGCACGTTTTCAATTGTTTTATGCACCTTAGGAAGGTGGTGGAAAATTGGAATTACCGGGTGTTTGACATACAAATATTGACAGGTGTCATTGTCAATAAAACCCTCTTCCACAGCACTATCCAAAAGGTGCATAAGTTGTCTCTGAAACACATTCGTCGGGTCTCCCCTCAGTTTGATGTAACTGCTGTCATCTTCCAGTTGCCTCAAGGCCTCACTTATATAGTATGACCTATTCATGACAACTACAGAGCCCCCTTTATCCGCTTGTTTTATGACAATATTCAAATTGTCACTTAATGATCTCATGGCTTGTTTTTCAAGTACACTTAGATTGTTTTTAACTGTTTTTTTCTCATGATTTAGTTTTCTCAAGTCAGCCTCAACTCTTCTATAAAATGTCTCTATGGTATTTCCTCTGCTCTGGATGGGGTAGAAAGTAGAGGGATTTTTGTATTTCTTATGCGATGTGGTTTGTGTATTAGTGGTATCAGTTATTGTCTCATGTTCCAACCCCCTCAGAGCTATGAGGTCACATGTATCTTGGAATTGAAACCCTTGGTAGATATTAGAATTCACTTGCCCCTGGGATTGTTCTATAGGAATTTCTGATTCATTGTTTCTGAAGTGTTTACAGAGTGTTAGGTTGCGCACAAATTTGTTAAGATCCAACATTGTATTGAACAAATTAAAACTTACAGTGGGCACAAAGCCCAGGCCCAAACTCAACACTCTGTACTCTTCTTTTGTCAAGGTGTGATCAGATAGATTTATGACGGTTTGTATTTTGATGGCATCCTGGTTTGTCTTACTGGGTACCTTCCTTGTTCGGGTAGTGTGATTGCTGTCCCACCTCCCCTGGACCGCTGACCCATGTGAAAAACCTGTTCCATCTGTGAAAACTCTTCATCTCTACTTGTTGATACATTCATAGATTGTTGTTCATAAGATGGAACAGGGTTTACAGATGGTTGATATTTTCTCTGTTGGTGTGTATTTTGTTGTTGAAAGCTGGGTTTACCAGAGTGTTGGACTGCATATACCCTGTTAGGACCCTGTCTCATATCCATTCTAGTGTGCATGTTCCCCCGTCCAGAAAATCTGTTATAATTAGTGTTCCTTTTTACCGTATCCTGGAGGGTTTCTTCCTCAGCTGAATATGCACCATCATCCCCAGACTCTGCCTCACTATCTGAAAAAGTAACATTTTTGTTACCCCTACCTCTCTGTCTCCTACCTCTTCCTCTCCTATGCCCCCTGTTCTGACTCCTCCTATATTGGAATCTTTGGCCTCTGTTCCAAATATAGATTTTGTTGTTATCATAATCTGATTTATCCCTTAAAAATTTGTTGTGTTTAATACTAACAATCTCCTCCTTAACCTCTCTGATTGTTTTTTGCAACACTGCATCAAATTTGGGAAAATCAATACTGGCACAGAAATTGTTTAAAAGTGTTTGTACATCACAAATATCAACCCTGATTGCATTTAACATTTCAGTTTTATGACTTATCAGTAGTTTCATTAGTCGGCCAGAACAGTCACTTAGAATAAGGTTCCACATATCAATAAACTCTTGATCATCAGTTTCAAAAGTTGGAAATTTGCTGATTCGCAAGCCCCTTGGTATCATGTTAAGGGCTAGATACTTTTCTAAAGTCCAAATATCCCATTTAATTTTCTTTTCCTTGATCAAAAGGCGCTCCATCTCATCAAATAGCATAGGCAAATCAAAACTTTTTCGATCATGTGAGAATATATGCTCTATTTCCACATTGTCAAAGTCCCTCTCATTTACTTCTTTTAGTGAATAATAGGTGATCACAGTTGATCCCTCTTGAATCATATCTTGCTGCATATTGTTGCAATACAAAAACCAGGGGTTTTGCCCAAACACCCAAAAATACAAATGAGAAAAAAGAAATGGTTTGTTGCAACAAAACAAAACAAAATAACTGCTATATAGTAATGTCCGAACAAGCTTTGAGCTATAGTTCCTTTTTATTTTTTGTTTCTAGGTAGTGACAGTAATAACAAGCAAAGTATGCTGTGCTCCCCTCTCTCTGTGGACAATAAACAATAGGTTATCAAGCCCCTCCGTTAGTATTTTGACTTTTTATGTATATATATTTTGCGCTATTCAGATAACCCTATATGACTTGTTCCCGAGTGTCAATGTGTGGCTAGTGATCCTTATAACGATAATGTAAAGGATTTTGAGCGGATATGGAAAAGTCCCAATCAGCAAACCAGTGTCTACTGTTCATGCAGATACATATATATATGGATACATATACCTCCGCTCCCTTCTGTGCCCCGGTACCTCTGACCTGGATCGTCCTAGGTCTTGCTGGCTTGCTGTGCGCTGTTCCGGACCCCCGTCCGTCCACACCATGCGGATTCAGCGTCTTCCGTATCGCCACACGTGGGGCGTGACGTCACTTCCTGGATTCCGTCTGTTAACGGTACACCCTGGGCAACTGGGCTTGGAGTCTGGTGGAACTTTGGTCAATCCACGGGCTGTTTCAAGCTTCTCTGCCGCAAAATCCTATGTAGTTAAATAGCACCAAGATAGGTACTTCCACAGTTTTATCCTGATATCGTATATTGTATCCTCGGGAATCAAAGTTAAAAGGATATCATCCAGAGAGAGGGTTATTAGCAAGTCCGGACTGCAGTGCAGCTGGTAGAAAAGCAGCAACTGACTTGGGCAAAAATTAAAGCTCAAAAATATACAAGATGTCAGTTGCTGCAATTAAAAAAAGTCTCTTTATTTAGAAATATTTAAAATACAGAGGGAACATACCCTATTAGAAAAGAACAGACTAACATGTTTCGGCTTGCGCCGTACTCATAGTCCTAAAACAACATACAGACACTCCTGCTTAAGAACCCTATACTAGGGTTTGATTGGTAGAAATCTCAGTTATCAATTAGGGTTTTTAAAGGTGCAGTACATAGTACTCTTATTTAGCAATGGGATAGAATATATACACACATCAATTCATGCAATTTAGAGTATATAATTGTACAGTGCCCTAAGTTCACACATGTCTAACATTTACTTTGTGCCTCAATCTCATATTTCTTTTGTTAGAGATGGATTAAACTGAAAATGGAAAATTTACATTTTAAATTTCAAACTTTAAATTTTACATTTTAAAGTTTTAAATGGGAAAAAATAGAGTTAAGTAACATATACAAAACAGTAAGTGCACTGAGTACACTGTTATGTGGTGGGCTTTAAAGGAGGAAAGACTGATCTTTTTTGTATATAGATTTCATATCAAATTTCATACAACTTTTCATGTAGATTTTATCTCTAAAGGGGCTGCAATGATTTACCTAGTTCTTATACTAAAAACTATAGGAGCTTAATAGTAAATTAAACCTTGTAATGGATTAAGTAGAAGAACAAATAGATGTAACATATAACGTGTAACTTATATGTTTTTGTATGAACTCTAAGTGTGTTATCTCCATAACCAAGGTTATGAAAAAATCTTTTTATATATATACTAGTCATCTACACACATAAGTGCTATTGACCAATATATAATTGGAAACTTACATGAGACAATTATTTATTTATTGATCTCTGGATATCAAGGGCCTTTGAAAGCTCTAAGGCTTTATGACTTTAGAAAAAGCCTTCAAAGGGACCCGAAGGAGGGGGGGATGACGTGATCAATTCCAATGATTGATAAAGTCATACTCAGAGTTTAAGATCTCTCCACCTGTCGTGGGCCTGAAGTACACCCCATTGGGAAATATGAGTGAGCATAGCCCCTTCATAGTACTTTATAATGGAAGGGGGGGCCAGGCCTCCCCACGGTATGGGGAACTGGATAGTTTTATGTGAAATCCTAGGGGTCTTTCCTTGCCAAATGAATTTTGTGAATTCGCTTTGAAACTGTAGTAAAAGATGCGTGGGGATTCTAAGGGGGATGCATAAAAATAAATATGTGATTTTTGGCAAAAAGGGAGGTTATGCGGCCCAGTCAAAAGATAGACTTACAGTCCCACTTGTGTTTGATATGCTGCAGCTCAGCTAGAAGTAGAAGGTAATTGTCTTTGATCATTTGCATTGCACTATTAGTTATCCCGACCCCTAGATTGGTGACCTTATCGCTCAACCACTTAAAGTTAAATCTATCCTTCAGACTTAGGATGTAATCTTGTGGGTAACCCCACCAATTAACTTCAGTTTTGGATATGTTGAGCTTGTAGAAGCAAAGATCCTCAAATGTTCTCAGGACATCCAAAAGTGCAGGTATAGAATAGGCAGGGTTCGCTGAGAATATAGCAATGTCATTAGCGAACAACGCGATTTTATGCCTCATTCCAGAAAGAGTGATCCCCTCAATGTCTCTGTCTGAACGTATATGTTCCGCCAAAGTTTCCACCACTAGCATGAACAACAGTGGGGATAATGGGCATCCCTGCCTGGTGCCATTCAAAATCGGTTTGGAATATAGAGCTTGAATAGTATGACAGGTGTCAGCAGAAAACTTGAAAGTCTTAAGAGTCTCCCAGAGGTAGATACATCTGACACGGTCAAAGGCCTTCTTGGCATCTAAGGAGATGACCGAAAAGGGCTTATTCATTCTAGTCATTTCACAAGCGATATTAATGAGGCACCTGGTATTATCTGGGCCTTCATGATTATAGACAAAACCAACTTGGTCCGGGTTAATTAAACTAGGTAAAAGTTTACCCAGTTGGCTAGGAGCTTGATGTCTGTGTTGATCAAGGAAATTGGCCTGTAATTGGAGCACAAGGAAGGGTCCTTGTTTGGTTTAGGAATTGTGACTATGGAAGCTTCCAGGAACTCTTTCCTAAAACTCCCTTCTTTTCTAGCTAAGCCATAGAACCTGAGGAGCAGGGGGGGGGGGGATTCCTGAATATAGGTCTTATAAAATTGGGCAGGGAATCCATCTGGCCCAGGAGCCTTGAAGGGCTTTAGGTTTTTGATTGTTTGAGTTCTGTTTGGGTGAAGGGGGTGATGAGAGAATCCTGCTGTTCGGGAGTAAGTGTCGGGAGATTCAACAAGTCAAGGAAACGTTTAGCTACCTGTGTCGGAGCAGGCCCGGTGTCTCCCTCCTCCTCAATATTATATTATTTAGAATAATACTCTGCAAAGCAGTCGCCTTATAAAGATGGTAACCTGATCATTTTGTTATTGTGCTGTAGTTGATGGATGCAAGATAGACTATGCCTATGTCGCAATTTGTTAGCCAGCATTGTATCAGCCCTGTTTCCTTTATGGTAAAATAATTGTTTAAGCTTTGCTAGTTATGTTGGGTGCAACGTAGTTCAAGTTGATGTATGTGTGCCCGAATAGTGTAAATTTGCTCAGATGTTTAGTCTGTGATGTTAGTGCGGTTGGCAGTCTCTAAGATTCGAAGTCGGTTGTGTGCCTGGCGAAGTGTTAGTCCAGCGAGCTTTCATACCTGGGCCTGTCTACGAATGATGTAGCCCCTAACTACTGCTTTAATGGTGCCCCGAAGTATGTCATCCGTGATCTGAGCATTGTCGTTCAATCTAATAAGTTCTGTTATATCGCGCCTCAATTGCTCTCGAAAGGGGATATCTGAGAGGATATGGCGTGGTAAACACCATGTGGGTTTAACTGGAGGGCCATCTGAGAGTTTTAAGTCTGCCATCACTAAATCATGGTCCAATCAGGAGCAGAGGGAGATGTTAGAATTGGAAAGCGAGTCTAGGTTTTCCGCTAGGCAAAAGATATTATCTGACCTGGAGTAGGTTTTATGGGAGTGAGAGTAATGAGTCTAGTCCCTATCCTTAGTATGTGGAGACCTCCAGATGTCAAAATATCCAAATTATGACATAATGGTTCTAAAGTGTGTGGAAAGAAGGTGAGCGTGAGGGCTTTTCTTGCGCAGGGCTATAGTTTTGTGGTCTACTTTGGCATCCCAAGTCATGTTGAAATCTCCAGCTATAAGCACTCTACCCTGTCTGTGTCAGTCCACTAACTGTAGGATTTTTCAGAGGCATGAAGGTTGTCGGGAATTGGGTAAATATACAGAGACCAAGTTATGACGTACGTGGTCGAGCTTACAAACTAGGATAGTATATCTGGCCTGAGGGTCTTTGATTACCTGTAGTCACTCCAAAGCCACCCTATTGTGTATCAGTATGGTCATTCCTCTAGCTTTTTTAGTAAATGGGGAGTCTTCAATGGTCAAGTAGGTGCATGAGTGGAATCTGTTTGGGATATTTGATTGCCAAAAACACCAAGTCAGGGTTATGAAACCTAAGGTTGCGAGCTAGTAGGCTTCGCTTAAAAGGGGAATTAAGTCCCTTGGTGTTGTGGGTAAGGATTCTAAACCTGGTAGGTGCTGTACTATGGCCTGAGCTCACCGGTTGGGGTTAGGGGGGGGTGGGCTGAAACAATATTAACCCAATCTCTGTGGAAGGTGCAAGATAGGGGGAGAAGGGCAAGAGAGGAAGGGATATAGGAGAAGGGGTGTCAAGTACTCAAGTGGAAGTAATGTATTGATAATATGAGGTGGAAATAGTCCACCTGGGTGGAACCCTGGGGTGGGCTACCCTGTAGTTGGGGGGAGCTAAGTACAGAAAAAAGTGCATAGGGGCCGAGAGTCGCTGGCCCCCACTCCTCAGTGAATGAGGCATCATTGTGGGAAAAAGTTGTGGGATAAGTCAACCAGTGGGGAGACCAACAATGAACATTAAATAACATAAACAGTAACAACAGTTACCCTCCATCAAGAGATTCAATTTAACTTAATATATACATAAATACACCAACCCTGCTCCGCAACTTAACAAGCATAATAATGAACAGTGTGAGGATAAATCCCCACTATTGAGACTAAGCATGGGAGCATCTTCTTGGTAGCGACATTTTAAGAATACAGAACTGAGAATTAAGACTTAGGAGCTAGCCACCAATGTAGTAAGGTTTCCGGGGTTTAATGGAGGGGGACAATTAAAGTCCATGTCGATGCTCAAGGCTCAAGGTGGTAGTCAAGGAGGGCGAGGAGGATCCTGTGTTTGCTGAGTTTTCAGCCTCTTTGGCCTTTGATCCTTAGCAGACCATTCTGGGGCGGTTGCCCTCAGGTTCGACTGAGCAGAAGGAGGACCACGTAAATCCTCAGTCAAGAGTCCCCATTGTGTGAGGTGAGAAGACCCTTGTTTTAACGTAGACACTGTGTGCATTTGGTTATCTTTACTGATGATTAACTTGGTTGGGTACCCCCACTTGTACTTAATGCCTGCTTTTCGAAGAGCCAGTGTGACCGGCTGAAAATACCGTCTGTATTGGAGTGTGCAGATAGATCAGGTAGTAGCTGGACATCTTTGAATCTATCTGACAACTGTGGTTTTCAAAAATCAGCCTGCATAAGTTTATCTTTATACAGTAAACTGTGGAAGCAGACAACCACGTCCCTCGGTTTTTCTTGCGAGACCGATCTTGGATGCAAAGCCCTATGTGCTCTCTACATTGTGGAGGTCATGCCTTCAACTGGGCCCAGCAGTTCATGGAAGAGATCTGCCAACAATTGCTGTAGGTCAGCAGGCTAGACATCTTTGGGAACCCCTCTAAAGTGGACATTGTTTCTTCAAACTTGATCTTCAACATCTGTGAGGTTGAACTCAAGTTGGTTTAGTTGTTCAGATAATGCTTCAGAATATGCCAGGATATGTGTCTGGTCTGTAGCAATGTCTACTTGTTTCCTCTCTAGGGGATCTACCCTGTCACCAATCTCCGAAAAATCCTTGCAAAGTTCGGCATGACTTCTCTGGATTTCTTTAGTGATAGAGTTTGTGTGACGAGTGAACATTTTTTTAAGAGTGATGAAGTGCTGTGAGTGGGCAGGCATCAAAGTGTCAGGCTGACAGCCATCTCCAACCGACTCAGAATCACTAAAACCATCATTAGACTCATCTCAATGACAGGGGAAGCGACTCACCTAGACAAGCTAGGCGGGAAGGGGAGAGGAGAGGAGAGAGAGAAGAAAAAAGAGAGAGAAAAGAGGTTTACATAAATCAGTGTTCAATACTGAGAGTTACTTTGGGGTCAGCAGGGATAGTCTTAGTGAGTGGCCTGATATAGTGGAAATCAGACCCGCAAGTCAAAGGTCAGCTTGTCTAATCACATATCAGCGCAACAAAAGCAACCACTCTCTAAGGTCTAGGAGACCCCCTCTCGCCTCAGAGAAATGGGGATACAACCTGAAGGAAGGGGAAAGGGGAAGGGGAAGTGACCAGCTCAGACAGGCAGCTTAAGGGGGCCCCCAAGTTAACAGAATACACAGCAGAAAGGTAAAAATGTGAAACAGGTATATAAGTAGATTTAAATGAAACAGTATGGGTTAAAGATAAACACTCCACTTTGGGCAAGGGCCCCAAAGATAATTAAACTGATTCAGCAGTGAATGCAGAAAGGCTATATTTCTATAGGTTTATGGGTTAGTACTGGTCTATTACTAGGTGAACAGAGCTTGCTGCAACAATATAAACAGAATAAATGAAAGCACAGATATGACACTACACTCTGAGTAAAGACCACAGAGATACAGAAGCTGAGCAGCAATCAAAGGAGATATACAGTTCTCTAATTAAACCCCCAGAGTGTCCAGAGCAGTATCTTAGGGGAATACTAGTATGGAGCTGTATATTAGTAGGCATGGGTGTTTTCCCTATTCTTCACCCTTTGGACTCCCAAATAGAAGGCAGATACTTATGGGGTTTCCACAAGAGTCCCAAATTAAAATGACAAATGATATCCTGAGTGAGGGGTCTTTAGTGATTCAGCTGGTAGTTATTGGAATGAGATCCCCTTGAGGTCCCTCGGCAGCGCAGCAGTACAAGTTGGGTCTTATTACACGTGGAGTATTGCACATCTATTTGTCTCCCGGTTATACAGGTTATATCTGTGCTTTATGCATAATTATCACAGCTTGGGTGCTTGAATTATCCTGGCCAGTGTGGGATCTACCTTTCCCTCAAACTAGGCCCCAAATACTAGTCTTGATTGATGCGTGGGGGCCTGCTTAGGTCCTAACTGATACTGTGTGCCTCAAGCCTGTTATAGTCCCACTGAGGGTGTATCACAAACCGGATTCTGTAAGATAGTATAGGGGTTAATTAAGCTGGCTATAAAATGCCGGTTTGATTAGTTTTAAATATTAAATATGCAGGTGCAATGGCATGGAAGGCAAGTGGATTTGTCAAGGGGCTGTGAAGGAACCTCTATCGAGGCTTCACAGGGTTAGAGTATGAAGAATGTAGGTACGTAGTGAGTCTCTTACCAGCTTGTGATGGCTACATTGAGTCTTGTCCTCAGGCGCTCTGAATAATGGTAGGCCTCACCTGGCATCAAACAACTCGAGGAAAAGATGGAGGTATTTCACGGCAATTTTTGTGGGGAGGCCTCATCCAGGAAAACTTCACTGATAGAGATCCCGGCCACCACACTGCAGCGGTCTACACTGAGTATCACTCAATGGATCTCTGTTTTGCAGACTCCTGCGCACCTTGTGCAGACGCACCCGCGGCTTGTCTGACTCGGCTCTCAAGTTCCGACACTGCTCTACTCTCCTTCAGCGGTCATCAGGCACTTGAGCTGTGGCTCCAGAGTGGAGCCCTGACCCTCTGAAGCTGAGGAAGGGTATAACCCTTCAGTTTGCAGCTGGGTGTCAGTAGGACAAGGTCTCAGATGCTTCTCAAGCCCAGCAATGGCGGGTGTACTCGCAGCCTGGTAGGGGGAGCCCACAACGGCAGAACAGCTCCACTTTTCTCCAGATAGTCTCCTGACTCTTGCACTGTGTCTTCAGAGTGGATCCCCATCCCTCCGGAGCTCGCGTAGGAAATGTCTCCTCTGGGCATCTTGGTATCTCAGGCGGAAGAGGTCTCAGATCTAGCGGGATCCGTTATGGCTAATAAGTGTCTCAAAAGCCTGTTAACCTCAAGGCAGGATCAAGGTTTCCCCTAGGGATACACCCTGTAAGATAGTAGCCCAAAAATCACTAAATATAAGTAGAATTGGCTATTTTTATCTTAGTTAGGCAGAGAGCTCCCACCAGACAGGTCCACACTGTTAGGTTAGCTCCGCCCTCATCAACATAATGTATTTTAGTTGAAATAACAGGCATTGACATTTCCTATTAGTTGGGGTTTTCAAAAAAACTTGAGTAAATACATACAATTCAAACAATTGTTAAAATAATTATTATAAGCATTGTTTTCATAAGACATCAAATAAATAAATAATAATTTTTGTCTTTAAACAAAATCCCTTTTTACTATATGTTGAAACCTTGTAAATGGAAAGACATTAAGGAAGCAATATCTCACAGGGACAATACACCATTTTTTGAAAGAGTGGCCAATTAAATGATGAGTTACATACCTATCTAAAATGATCACTGTAAACTTCAGTCACCTGCAGCTGTAACATGGAGTTTTGAGTGAGGGGGCTTCAACACAGTCCATATTTTTCCACTTCACATTTGAAATGCATTATTTAAAACAAGTGGTTTCTTGTACTTCTATGATGCAGATAATAACAATGATAAATAACCTTCCCTACTCTACAGAGAGATTTATAGAAGCAAACTGTAGATGGAATGAAGCCTGTAACCCCCTTTCTGATTTACTTAGATAGGAATGAGACCCCTCATGCAAAAATATTTATTCAGAAATGTTAAACTAATCATATGCCTCTCTATATTTCTGATGATCACTAACCCCATCTACACTCCAGCGGAGGACACATTGATTTAAAACCAAATTTGTTAAGGGGACATGAAACCCAAACATTTTCTTTTATGATTTAGGTAGAACATACAATTTTAAAAAACGTACCAGTTACCTTCTATTATCAAATTTGCTTTATTCTCTTGGTATCATTTGTTGAAGGAGCAGCAATGCACTAGGTTCTTTGCTGCTCCTGAGCTTACCTAGATAAACCTTTCAGCAAAAGGATAACAAGAGAAGCAAGCAAATTAAATAATAGCACTAAACTGGAAAGTTGTTTAAAATTGTATGCTCTTTCTGAATCATGAAACATATTTTTGGGGTTTCATGTCCCTTTAATGTCAAAATGCCAGTGTACAAAGTTAAACTAGGCTACAATGAGCAAATGCTCATAATTAAAAATGTAACATACAATATCATAACAAAATTACAATCTTAGGCTGCATAAAAAGTCCAATCAGTTTTGCTCATTTGTGATCATTCCGTATTACCATTATTATATTTGTATTTCATGTGTCAGAAGGCTGCATCAAAGAATGTTAAAAGAATTGAATGAAAAGTAAATATATATATATATATATATATATATACATACAGAAAGAAGTACACTCACAGGAGCGAACAACCGTCTCAATACCATTGTTAGCCTGTTCTCTGGCAATTTACCACCTGGGTGCAGCTTCTTTTTAGCCCAGTAATGCTTTTCACAGAGTAGAACTTTCCTGTAGTATATCAGCCTGATCCCGCCTATTACAGTCAGTCCAGCGCCGAAATACCCAGCAATTATTCTCGGAACAAGGAACACAGCAACCCCAGATGATCGTTTCGGGTTTCATTGGGCCTCGTTAGTGAGGTGTAGCCATATTCCTCTAAGCACACTGAGCAAGGAGTCCACGTCTAGTTGCCCCTTTTTCCCTTAGGGAGACTAAATACATATAGAGAGAAGCACACAGGAGCGAACAATCAGCTTAATACCATTGGTAGACTGTTCTCTGGTGATTTACCACCTGGGTGCAGCTTCTTTTTAGCCCAGTAATGCTTTTCACAGATGTGGGGCAACCAGACATGGACTCCTTGCTCAGTGTGCTTAGAGGAATACTGCTATACCTCACTGACGAGGCCCAATGAAGGCCGAAACTTTCATCTGGAGTTCCTGTGGTCCTTGTTCAGAGAGGAATTGCCTGGTATTTTGGTGCTGGACTGAGCATAATAAGCGGGATCAGACTGATATACTACAGGAAAGTTCTACTCTGTGAAAAGCATTACTGGGCTATATATATATATATATATATATATATATATATATACATATATATATAAAGATTTTAGTATTGAACAGTATGCTGTGGGTCCAGTGCAGAGACGCCTTTGCAGTACTGCAGAACTTGAGGCCACAGTTCTGTTAGAGGAACTGGCAACTTTCAACACTGTGTTGCCACTATGTGGGTCATCACTTTGTGCCTCTGCCTCACTGGAAGTGTCTCTGTCATTACAGCTATTACTTGACATTGACTCTTCCAGTAGAAACTCCCAGCCTGATTCTTCTTCAGCAGTATCAATATCTGACATCATAAGATGACAGCTGCTTCCTCTGCAGTCAGATAGTGTTTTTCCATAATTCTCTTTGTAAACCAGCCTATGGATTTTATCAGTGCTGTACAAATAAATATATATCAATAATAATAATAATAATAATAATAATAATAATAATAATAATAATAGGATAGATTATGTTGCTGAAAAAGAACACAATTTTATTGTAAAATAGGCTTTTGCAAAAAAAACGAATTACCGGTATTTGGTAAGGAATTGTAGAAGGAACCTTTGGGACACAGTGTCTCACCTTTCACACTCTCTAGCAAACTGAGAACATACCTGTAAACTATAAAACAAAACATAAACACACTGACATTTTTTTGTAGAAATGATGCAGATGGAACTCTAAATGCAGTACAAATAACCATGTTTGAAAAGGAAATATAATGTTTGAAATATGAACAGTGAACAAATATGCTGCATATTGCAGTACGTGAGTTTCATCTTAACTCAAACTTATAAAAGTCTCTTAGACTTGTGATGCTAAAATTGTGGCTCCCCTGGACATTACTTATACCAACCACATATAGTTTTTAGCCAGGTGACCACTTTTGCTATTGTGATCACTTCACTAATATCTCACTATGAGTAGCCAAAAATTAGCTAAGAGGAAATAATATAAATTAGATTTTAAGAGAGGGGATCTCTTAAGTAAGTACAAACATTAAAGCAGGTTTTTTGCCAGCTAATCATTGTTAGCTACTACCGTGATCACATGACAAAGGCAAAACATATTTTTTTAAAAGAGGGTCTTGTTCACTCTCAAAGAATTGGGGTTCTCTAGACATGTCAGATAATTTTTAATTTGCCCCTAAAGTCCCCCTCTCCAGCAAAATCCATTGTGCTTTGGTTTTAACAGTATACATATGTTTTAAACTTTGCTTCCCAAGACCACCATTATTGAATGAATGAGCAGATAATTTGTTTTCAAATGTGTGGTCTTGTGTGATGTCAAAATATTTGTTTATGGTTATGTAACCTGCACTCCTTTGAAGTCTGGGAGTGCTGCTCACTAGGCCAGGGGTCAGCCACCTTGGTTCTCCTGATGTTTCGGAACTACATTTCCCATGATGCTCAGACAGCCTAAAGAATATCTTAGCATCATGGGAAATGTAGTTCCAAAACATCTGGAGAACCAATGTTGCTGTCTCCTGCACTAGGGTACAGATTTTGATCAGCAATCCCCCTGTATGACAAGAAGGGCTTATCATGCATACACATGGCAATGATGAAAATGAGTCCTTATGCACATTTAAGCTGTTAAATAAGAAAAACAAGATGGTTAAATGTCCACAGAGCTAGAATTTAGATCACACGAGAGACCATTTTGCTTTTTAGGTGATTATTGTTAGTTAGTTTTAAGTAGGCCTTAATCTCCTAACCACTCTGTAACTGTATGGGGGTTCATTAGTTGAATATTGATGGTCACCATTTATTAGGCCTTAATCTCCTAGCCAACCCTCATACCTGTATGGGAGTTGATAAGGTAACTATTGATGATTGCCATTTATTAGACCTTAATCTCCTAATAACCCCCATACCTGTATGGGGGTTGATTAGGTGATTAGGTGATAAGGTTAGGGCAGCTTAGGGGTTAACATTGCATTTATCTACAATGTTTAAATATTATGCATTCTTATGTATGATGCATATTCTTTTAACTATTGTATATAAATTAATATGTATTTATTTTTTTCTTGTTTTTTATTTTAAATATATATATATATATATATATATATATATATATATATATATATATATATATATATATATATATTAAAATTTATATTCATGTTACAAAAAGCATTAGTATTACATAACAAGCAGTCAGTTGTGTAATACTATAATTATAATGTTTTGTATAATTACATAACAGGCATGCAGTTATGTCATACTATAAGTATAATGCAACTGTCTTTAATAACATACATATCTATTTAAAATATATTTATAATTAAAATAATAAATTCATCAAACAAGAATATGTACATTTTAATTTATGTATCCAATACTTAAACTAATATGCATTACACATGACCATACATTTTATTTCAAACATTGTAGATATAATGTAGTAAGGCCTTGCATTGATATTCAATATTTAAACTGATATGCATGTATATTGAATAAAAACTGTACATTTGTTAGCGGAATTTGCATTGTTTTGCAGTCCAGGGACATGCCCTTGGAAAAGCCTCTTGGGTAAACTTTATCTTCTATCTTCTGCTGTTGCGTGATAGATATAAACAAGCTGCTATAATGATCAAACAATTACTGCACCGAATCAAGTAGGGATAAACTTCTGACTACTGTAGTATGCACAACATCTCAAGAGAATTAGAAAAAAAAAACTTTTTCCAGAATTCATTCACAGGAAAAATTTAGCAAAATAAATAAGGAAAAAAACATTGCAAAGTATATTTTCTATTCACAATTAAACATTTGGAATTCAAACTAAGTTAAAGGCACTTATGGAAGTGTGCATGTAAGCATAAGTCTCTGTGTGTGAGAATATGTGTATGTTTCTACAAATGTAAAAATAAAAACAAGATAAATATATAACTGAAGAGTTAAAAATGTTCCCACTTTGTAACAAATATTTAAGAAAACAATCTGCAATTTTATCCACTTTGAAAATTGAGTGTTTTTTTTTTTGTGTCAGGATGAAAACAAATGTTTTTATTGACTGTTAAGTCCTTATTAAATATATTACTTTGGATGTATTTCAAAATGTTCAAAGTACTAAGAAGTAAGTCCTTTTTACATAGCATTTTGATTAATAAATGTAATGATAAAGTGTAAGGTTTGATTGATATTGCAGTGTTTGCTGTGCATCAGTAGATAAGTAGTTTCACTAGGTGGCAGTATAATCTTGAAAAAGAAAGCTCAGTAAATGATTGCTCATTTAATAATTAAGAAAAATACATTTACAAAATAATTTCCAATTACTTTATTTTATTTACTATTCTGATGTGCAAGAAACAACAAAAAAATGCATTCCATATATATATATATATATATATATATATATATATATATATATATATATATATATATATATATATATATATATATATATAGCTTTAGCCATAGTTTACCTTTCTCAAAAAAGGATGTGCTAAAGCCACTCATCATCTGGAATGGTCTTTGCCAGTTTCAATTTGAAAAAGGTTCTCATCCGCCTCTTACTTATGAGATTGTTGATTGATGCTCTGTGAGCAAGATGCTGGAAAAACAGGATCAAATAACAAACAAAATAAATACTATAACAATCAAGCATTTTTTTGTTAGAGAAGCACAAAAATAACTTAGAAGCTGAACTGATAATAATCTTTAAAGCACATTTTTTTTTAAAAAAAAAAGACATTTGTATTATTATCATCATTTATTTGTATAGCACAGGATTATTCTGCAGTTCATGTACAAGGGGGGATACGATAACTGACATTGTTACATACTTGTAAAAATGAGCGTATCCTGTCCGCCAGACATTGATAAATCGGCCCCAATATTTCAAGCTCAAAAGCCATTAATCATGTTTTAAAGGTGTACACATGAAAATCACCTAAAGGGACACTAAACCCAATTTTTTTTCTTTTGCGATTCAGATAGAGCATATAATTTTAAGCAACTTTCTAATGTACTCTTATTATCAAATTTTCTTCATTCTCTTGGTATCTTTATTTGAAATGCAAGAATGTAAGTTTAGATGCCAGCCCATTTTTGGTGAACAACCTGGGTTGTCCTTGCTGATTGGTGGATACATTCATCCACCAATAAAAAACTCCTGTCCAGAGTCCTGAACCAAAAAAAAAGCTTAGATTCCATCTTTTTCAAATAGAGATAGCAAGAGAACGAAGAAAAATTAGTAATAGGAGTAAATTAGAAAGTTGCTTAACATTGCATGCTCTATCTGAATTACGAAAGAAAATTTTTGGGTTCAGTGCCCCTTTAAATAGTATCACATAACAATGCCACCTGGTGGCCATACATAATACATTAATGGCCAGATTAAAAGTGGAGCGCTAAATTATTGCACGCAAATGTCCCCATTTGCGTGAATGCGATAATTAACCAGCCATTACAATTAGCGCTCCGAAAATTAACCAAACATCTGATCTCTGGTTAATTTTCTAAAAGTGCCCCCAAATGCCCTCAAATAGAGGGCATTATAATTTTTTTTAGAAAAAAAAACAACTGCACTAGGCAGTTTTTAGGATCTAAAGTTGGTGGGAGTGGGGTGCTAGAAAAGAAACGGCACTGAAAAGTGCCTTTACATTGCAGTCTATGGGAACTGTGTTTTCCCAGTAAATATATATGTATTAATATGTGTATTTAGTCATATACATCTATGTTTAATAATATGCTTCCATCGCTATGCTACTTACCTCTTTGCTGCGGGATTTTCTGATGCCATCTCTGATGGCATCAGAACAGGACTCCCATTGGAACCTATGGGAGCTCGCTTTAACATTAATCTATACTCGTAATACCAGCGCACATTAGCGTGCCCTGATATTACTCAGTGGACCGCTTAATATATTTTAAAAACAAGATTAATCTATACAAAATTGCATTCACCAAATTAGCTATAAAAATGAATAATGATAGGTAGTGAAAGGTCAAGAAATTAAAAGAAAATATCATACAACAAATCTAATATAAAAAGGACTGAGTTCACCAAAGGACCGGAGTGTGAGTAAGAGTGGGCCCTTTTTCTTAAAGGAACAGTGACAAATCAAAGTTCCCGATTCAGCCCCTTAGGTTATAAAGACCCAAAATTATAGATCCAGTACATCTCATGTTTTTTTTTAAAAAAAATATTGCCATCCCTTTTTGGTTTTCTAACTAATTCTATGGTTTCAGAGAAGAGAAGTCGGCTAAAATTATCCAAACTTAACAAAATGATGAGTAATTTGTGCCTCCATATCCTTTCTTCTAATGTTAGATTCACAGTATGTTCCGTTATCCTCTCTTTGAGCCTTCTTGTCGTTTCTACTAAATAAAGAGCATGGTCATTTAATTAGCTCTACCACACAACTCACATCAGATGTGAGGTAATCCTTAATAGTATACTTCCCCCCTGCAGAGAGAAGGCAAACAGACAAACCTTTTATAACAGAGTTCCTTTTGACACCGCCCAGATAGGGAAAACCACCAGTTACTGCTGGACCATTTATTCCCTGTATTAACTTATTGCTCCCTATATCTTCTTTAACTAAATAGTCTCTTAAATTACAGTCATGTTTAAAAGCCATTATAGGGGGGTTAACAAAGGCCTTAATTTTCAGATTATAGTCTCAAAGTATGTGCCAATGTTTGTTAATAATACTGGTAATATTCCTACTAACCTCACTATACTGTGAATTAGTTAGAAAACCGAGCAGGTGTACTGGATCTATAAGTTGGGGTTCTTACAACCTAAGGAACTGAGTCGGGACTTTAATTGGTCTCTGTTCTTTTAAGAAGCAGAGCCCACTCTTACTCACTCTCTGGTCCCTTGGTGAATTTTTCCTTTTTATTTTAGATTTTGCATGATATATTCCCTTTTAATTTCTTGACCTTCCACTACCATTATTTATGTTTAACTTAATTATGTATGGCTAATTTGGTGTATGCAATTTTGTATTGATGGATATTATTTTTAAAATATGTGTTTTTTTATTTTTTCACCATTATGCAGCAATATTTTTTTGAATATCTAAAGAAACTGAAATGTGGAATAAAATGAATGCATTAAGTGTGGCCACCAAGTGGCATTGTTATGTAATACTAGTTAAAGGATTACTTTCTGTTATAATTTTTAAGCTAAACAACTAACATATTAAAGTTAATAAACATTAATTAAAACCTACTGACCTATATTTTCTCCAAAACGAAGTTTCATAACGTTCTAAAAGTTATATCTTTTATTCGCTGATGATGTCAGGTTATCCTGCCCACTATTTTCAGCACTGAGTGTTCAAAATACTTAAACCAATAACTTTGTGTTTAAAGCGCCATTTTGAAACCTAGGTATTGTAAACGGATTAGTACAGAGCAAAGGATACCCATGGAGTGGGTTTGGAAAACAATTACATTTGCAGACAAGATTTCTGATATACGGTAGAGATATGTTAATGAAATGCTATTGCTAAAAAGCGTATTTGGGGTAGTTAGTTAGTAACAGGCATAGAAAATATTTACTTACAGTGGCCCTTTAAGTGATGTTCAGGTATATACCTTTTAGACATGATTAAGGGCTTTTGATCTTGAAACATTGTCACAGTTGACCCCTATGGAGAAATTAACTTGCACAGTGTCTGCTACCCATTTGCCATGAAGCCAGGTAAACAGGTTCCCAAGTCGAGAATATATTTCGTCCCTGACTTCATACACTGGGCTCTTACGAGTGTAAGGGCCCATTAATATATCTGTAATAAAAAAAGGTTTGTGCTTTACATTAACGCAGTATTGTGTGTGTGTGTGTGTGTTTGAGTGTGTGTCAAATGCTTGATTTGTAGTACATGTATATATGCATGTGTGTATTTATTATTTATCCCATATTTTTTATACAACTACAAAAAAGGAAGATTGAGACTCCTGTAGAACAATAATATATTTCCACCTGCTTAGTTAAGGATAAGGCTGCTGGTGTTTCGCCAGCCGCAAACACACGTCAACCAAAGCATGTGTAATATGAGACAAACAAGTTATTCAAAAAAACTATATGCAGGATTCAAAAGCTCAAGGCAACAATACCAGATAGCACTATTTCAAGAATAAAAATTCAAAATATATTATGAGACTTTAAAACCTACATAGTTCAGAGGAGTTCAGAGTAGGTAACTGGGAACTTAACCTATGTCATCTTACGCATTATGGAGCTTTCTCAAAGACAGTGTAGTGGAATCAGGCCCGCTCCTACCTTTTAAAACACAACAGGACCACCCCGCTGTGACCACTGACCAATCACCTTTCAAGGAAGGGACCAGCCTCCACAACACCGTATTGTGTAGGTTAACCAGCAACATATTGGACATTAAGAACATATTAGTAACAAACACAAAAATAAAATCATTTAGACATTGTATCGAAAGATCCCAAAGATAAATACAATATATCAGTATATGTTATCAAAGACAAGAACAATAGTTTGCGAGAGGCGAATGGATTCAGAAAGCCATGACTGGTGTGATACATTGATTTGTTTTCTTTATCAGATTTATATATATATATATATATATATATACAGGGAGTGCAGAATTATTAGGCAAATGAGTATTTTGACCACATCATCCTCTTTATGCATGTTGTCTTACTCCAAGCTGTATAGGCTCAAAAGCCTACTACCAATTAAGCATATTAGGTGATGTGCATCTCTGTAATGAGAAGGGGTGTGGTCTAATGACATCAACACCCTATATCAGGTGTGCATAATTATTAGGCAACTTCCTTTCCTTTGGAAAAATGGGTCAAAAGAAGGACTTGACAGGCTCAGAAAAGTAAAAAATAGTGAGATATCTTGCTGAGGGATGCAGCACTCTTAAAATTGCAAAGCTTCTGAAGCGTGATCATCGAACAATCAATCGTTTTATTCAAAATAGTCAACAGGGTCGCAAGAAGCGTGTGGAAAAATCAAGGCGCAAAATAACTGCCCATGAACTGAGAAAAGTCAAGCGTGCAGCTGCCAAGATGCCACTTGCCACCAGTTTGGCCATATTTCAGAGCTGCAACATCACTGGAGTGCCCAAAAGCACAAGGTGTGCAATACTCAGAGACATGGCCAAGGTAAGAAAGGCTGAAAGACGACCACCACTGAACAAGACACACAAGCTGAAACGTCAAGACTGGCCAAGAAATATCTCAAGACTGATTTTTCTAAGGTTTTATGGACTGATGAAATGAGAGTGAGTCTTGATGGGCCAGATGGATGGGCCCGTGGCTGGATTGGTAAAGGGCAGAGAGCTCCAGTCCGACTCAGACGCCAGCAAGGTGGAGGTGGAGTACTGGTTTGGGCTGGTATCATCAAAGATGAGCTTGTGGGGCCTTTTCGGGTTGAGGATGGAGTCAAGCTCAACTCCCAGTCCTACTGCCAGTTTCTGGAAGACACCTTCTTCAAGCAGTGGTACAGGAAGAAGTCTGCATCCTTCAAGAAAAACATGATTTTCATGCAGGACAATGCTCCATCACACGCGTCCAAGTACTCCACAGCGTGGCTGGCAAGAAAGGGTATAAAAGAAGAAAATCTAATGACATGGCCTCCTTGATCACCTGATCTGAACCCCATTGAGAACCTGTGGTCCATCATCAAATGTGAGATTTACAAGGAGGGAAAACAGTACACCTCTCTGAACAGTGTCTGGAAGGCTGTGGTTGCTGCTGCACGCAATGTTGATGGTGAACAGATCAAAACACTGACAGAATCCATGGATGGCAGGCTTTTGAGTGTCCTTGCAAAGAAAGGTGGCTATATTGGTCACTGATTTGTTTTTGTTTTGTTTTTGAATGTCAGAAATGTATATTTGTGAATGTTGAGATGTTATATTGGTTTCACTGGTAAAAATAAATAATTGAAATGGGTATATATTTGTTTTTTGTTAAGTTGCCTAATAATTATGCACAGTAATAGTCACCTGCACACACAGATATCCCCCTAAAATAGCTAAAACTAAAACAAACTAAAAACTACTTCCAAAAATATTCAGCTTTGATATTAATGAGTTTTTTGGGTTCATTGAGAACATGGTTGTTGTTCAATAATAAAATTAATCCTCAAAAATACAACTTGCCTAATAATTCTGCACTCCCTGTATATGAAACTAGTCACACCTGCTTATACAAAAAAAATATTATATATATATATATATATATATATATATATATACATATCCAGTCGGTTAAGACAATGTTACCTAAGGACTGGATTGAATTTAAAGATTGTACTTCTTTTTCAAGGAGTCTCTTATATCTATCTCCTCCCCTTAACTGGAATGGAACATAATCTATTGCCTGGAATTTAAGAGCTTTTTTCCCTTCTGTGTGTTTACAAAATGCTTCGCTACCGGGGTTTTAGGGGCATCTTTTTTAATAGAAGATAAGTGTTCCCTTATTCTATCTTTTAGATTGCGGCTAGTACACCCTGTATATTGTTTGTTACATACAGTACATGTAATCAGATATACAACATATTTAGAGCAACAGGCCATTCTGAAATTCATATTGAATCTGTTACCTTCAGTTGTAGATTTAAATTATTTGCCTACAGTTACATGGTCACATACCATTCATGGATGTCTGCCACATCTAAAGAAGCCCTTTTTGGAGAGCAATATTTCACTACCCATTTGCTGTTGTTTATAAACATAGTTCAAAACTTGTGATCCTATTGTCGGAGATCTCCTGGGAACAAACTGTGTGAGAATATTCCATTGTTATTAAAACATTTTTATTTTGCTAAATTTTCTAAATGACATAATATGAAACATATAACATTAGACGCGCCTTCTAAACTGTAAATTTCACTATTAGAATTGCTGAGGAGTGGGCAGGACCAGAACCTGTGGAATCTACGTGGTGTTCCACTGAATGATGACTCTGAATGTAGCTGTGATCATCTGCCTCTGTTCCATTTTACACTGATATTAATTGCTTATTTGAAAACTCAAAGATAAAAGTCATGTGTTTATTATTTAATTAATGCATTGCTTTATAATCTAATAACTGATTTATGTTATTGCAATAAGTTTATAATAAATACTCTTATTAATATACTGCATTTTCATGTGTCTGTTTCCCTTTTTCAATACTATTGTGAGACCTAGTTTGTGCTGCCCCAACACCAGGACATAGCAAATACTAACTAACTCATCAGACAGTTCTCCTATATCTGAAAGCCAGTTACCCATTTTAAAAGAGTACATTAAAATCATACGGTATAGTTTTTCCTGATAAATGTCCCTACAAAATGTTATCATCACATGGATTTGATTTTTTTTCCACAATGGAATAGTTCCAAGCATCCTAATAACACACAGAGCCTAATATGGCCATGCATAAAAAATATATATAATCATAGATTAAGTCACATAAGATATTTATGATTTATTTTTTTATGACTGTTTCCCCTTTTCTCTAATATATTTTAAAAAGAAATTATTATTATTTTTAATGTGCCATCTCTTCTACATTACATTGACATTCTTAAATAACTATCGGCTAGAATACGAGTTTTGTAGTAGGCTTAAAATGCAGCGTTAGCCAGTCCTTACACTGCTTTTTATAGCCCGCTGGTATTACGAGTCTTGCAGGTACAGGTGTACCGCTCACTTTTTTGGCCAGACTTGGAAATACTGCAAATCCACTTACGTAAATTGATTATCCTCTTTTTTCAATGGGACTTGCATAGAGCCGGTATTACGAGTCTGCCAAAAAGTGAGCGGTACACCCTCTCCTGTCAAGACTGGTACCCAGCATTTTAAAGTCAGTAGTTAAGAATTTTACACACAACGCCGTAGCATAAAACTCTTAACTAAAGTGCTAAAAAGTACACTAACACCCATAAACTACCTATTAACCCGTAATATGCCATCCCTAACATCCCCGCCACCTACCTACATTTATTAACCCCTAATCTGCCCGCCTCCAGCGTCGCCACCACTATATGAAAGTTATTAACCCCTAAATCTAAGTCTAACCCTAACCCTAACACCCCCTAACTTAAATATAAATAAAAGAAATCTAACTAAAAATTCCTATCATTAACTAAATTATTCCTATTTAAAACTAAATACTTACCTGTAAAATAAAATCTAAGATAGCTACAATATAACTAATAGTGTCATTGTAGCTAGCTTAGGATTTATTTTTATTTTACAGGCAAGTTTGCATTTATTTTAACTAGGTAGAATAGTTACTAAATAGTTTTTAACTATTTAATAATTACCTCGCTAAAATAAATACAAAAGTACCTGTAAAATAAAACCTAACCTAAGTTACAATTAACACCTAACACTACACTACAATTAAATAAATTAACTAAATTAAATACAATTAAATAAATTACATACAATTACCTAACTTAAATTAAATTAAATTAGCTAAAGTACAAAAAAACACTAAATTACAGAAAATAATAAGCAAATTACAGAAACTTAAACTAATTATACCTAATCTAACAGCCCAATTAAAATAAAAAAGTCCCCCCAAAATAAAAAAAAAAACCCTAGCCTAAACTAAACTACCAATAGCACATAAAAGGGCCTTTTGCAAGGCATTGCTCCAAAGTAACTAGCTCTTTCAACTGTAAAAAAAAATAATAATACAAACAACCCCCCAACAGTAAAACCCACCACCCACATAACCAACCCCCCAAATAAAAACCTATCTAAAAAAACCTAAGCTCCCCATTGCCCTGAGAAGGGCATTTGGATGGGAATTGCCCATAAAAAGGGCAGTTAGCTCTTTTGCTGCCCAAAGTCCCTAACCTAAAAAATAAAACCCACCCAATACACCTTTAAAAAAACCTAACACTAACCCCCTGAAGATCTACTTACCGGGAGACGTCTTCATCCAAGCCAGGCGAAGTGGTCCTCCAGATGGGCAGAAGTCTTCATCAAGCTGGGCAGAAGTGGTCCTCCAGACGGGCAGAAGTTTTCATCCAGATGGCATCTTCTATCTTCATCCCATGCTGTGCGGAGCGGGTCCATCTTCAAGACATCCGACGCAGAGCATCCTCTTCATCCGCCGACTAACACAGAATGAAGGTACCTTTAAGTTACTTCATCCAAGATGGCGTCCCTTAGATTCTGATTGGCTGATAGAATTCTATCATCCAATCGGAATTAAGGTAGAAGAAATCCAACTGGCTGATGCCCCTTTTAAGGGCAATGCCCATCCAAATTCCCTTTTCAGGGCAATAGGGAGCTTAGTTTTTTTTAGCTAGTATTTTATTTGGGGGGTTGGTTGGTGATGGTGGTGGGTTTTACTGTTGGGGGGGTTGTTTGTATTTTTTTTTACAGGTTAAAAGAGCTTATTACTTTGGGGGCAATGCACCCACAAAATACCCTTTTAAGGGATATTGGTAGTTTAGATGTAGCCTAGGGTTTTTTTTCTTTTGGGGGGGGGCTTTTTTTATTTTAATAGGGCTATTCGATTAAATGTAATTAGTTTACATTTCTGTAATGTGTTTATTTTCTGTAATTTAGTGGGGGTTTTTTTGTACTTTAGCTAATTTAATTGAATTTAGTTAATTTATTTAATTATAGTGTGGTGTTAGGTGTTAGTGTAACTTAGGTTAGGTTTTATTTTACAGGTAAATTTGTCTTTATTTTAACTAAGTAGTTATTAAATAGTTAATAACTATTTAATAACTATTCTACCTAGTTAATATAAATACAAACTTGCTGTAAAATAAAAATAAACCCTAAGCTAGCTACAATGTAACTATTAGTTATATTGTAACTATCTTAGGGTTTATTTTACAGGTAAGTATTTAGTTTTAAATAAGAATAATTTAGTTAATGAAAGGAATATTTATTTCGATTAATTTAAATTATATTTTAAGGAAGGAGGTGTTAGGTTTAGGGTTAGACTTAGGTTTAGTGGGTTAATAACTTTAATATAGTGGCGGCGACGTGGGGGGCGGCAGATTAGGGGTTAATAAATGTAGGTAGGGTGGCGGCGATGTTAGGACCAGCAGATTAGGGGTTAATAATATTTAACTAATGTTTGTGAGGCGAGAGAACGGCTGTTTAGGGGGTTAATATGTTTATTATAGTGACAGCAACGTTGGGGGCGGCTGATTAGGGTTAATAAGTGTAGGTAGGTGGCAGCAACATTGGGGGTGGCAGAGTAGGGGTTAATAAATATAATGTAGGGTTCGGCGATGTTGGAGGCAGCAGATTAGGGGTTCATAAGTATAATGTAGGTGGCGGCGGTGTCCGGAGTGGCAGATTAGGGGTTATTAATTATAATTTAGGTGTCGGCGATGTCGAGGGTGGCAGATTAGGGTTAATAAGTGTAAGATTAGGGGTGTTTAGACTAGGGGTTCATGTTAGGGTCATAAATTTTATTTCTCCATTGGAATCAATGGGGCTGCGTTAAGGAGTTTTACGCTGCTTTTTTGCAGGTGTTAGACTTTTTTTCAGCTGGCTCTCCCCATTGATTCGTATGGGGAATTAGTTTACGAGCATGTTGCACCAGCTCACCGCTGACTTAAGCAGCGCTAGTATTGGAGTGCGGTAATGAGCAAAAATTTTGCTCAACGCTCACGTTCTTGTCTTTTTAACGACGGTGTTATAAAAACTTGTGATACCAGCGCTGTTGGTAAGTGAGTGATGAGTGAAAACTGCTCGTTAGCATCGCATAGCCTCTAATGCAAAACTCGTAATTTAGCCGTATATATGCTATAAAATATTTTGTCTTAAGGTTTGTGCCATTTATCTGCAGATCTAATTGGCTTGCTTTTTTTTTTTTACATTCATTAGATGCCTAATAAAATATACGGTTACCTCTAAAGTTGTTGACATCTGATACACCTTCCTACTGACCAACATCAATGTTAAACAGAACATGTAAGAACACATTATACCTGTACCTTTAAATTAGAAATGGGGAGAGTCAAAAAATGTTTAAGCAAATATTATTGATGTGGGCATTTAATTCAGATTTGTTACCATTATTTCCAATAACAAATATATACAACTAATTTTAACAAATACCTTACAGTATAGAGTTGAAACAAATAAAATAACAACTTTCAGTGCTAATAAGCATATAACTCGCTGATTGAATTTGATTCATGAATACCTTACAAAGGCACAGAAGTCACACAACTGCATGTTCCAATAGCTCTATTAAAAGTGATTGAAAATGACTAAGTTTCCCCTAGTATCCCACTTCCCTATGCTAGATTAAGACTTGACTGGACAAGCCTGTATGGCTAAAATCAATATTTAGTTTCAAAGTGGCTATACTTAATATCAATTATTAGTATTATTAACAATGGCACAATAGGACAAGGGTTGATGTACACATGAATGACAATAGTTGATCTTGATAAATTCTGTACAGGTGAGGACCCAGTAGTTGGGTAGTGGCTAAAATAAATAATCATTCATCAAAGGATGAATACAAAGATATGACCAAAACTCTGTTTGAAGAGGCCAAGGTAGAGCCAACAAGCATATGTTAGATACCGGAGCTCACAGTGGAAGAATGGTCAAAAATAAAACCCATGTAACAGCATATCAGTCACAGAGTCACTAGGCAAACTAGGAAGTCGGGAAGAAAGCAAAGATGAAATTCCAAAAATTCTATCAGTAACAAAAATCACCCATGAGACAAGAGTATATACTAGGGCAAAGATGAAGGCCAATATGTAGGAGTTTAATGGTAAAAAGAAACCAAAAACACGTCATCAAATAATGCAAAAATAGTGATTCTATGAAAAGATGATGTGACATCAAAACCAGATAAGGAAGTAGTCTTCAAAAATGCAACTTGATTACAGTGTCCTAGCAAAACTGAAGATGCTAATAGAACAATCAGACCCCTCTATGTTATTAAAAACAAGGGAGCTGATTAGACAAACAATAGAGCTCCTTCCCCTTTTTTCTGCCTCTTCTTGCCCACTTTTTTGGCACCAAATAGAACTAATGAACGGATGAATCAGTTTAGTTAAGTAATGGTTTATTCTTTGTCCATTAGTCCAATATTGTATTTGACAGTTTGTGCATCAGAAGATTTGCCAAATTGGCATACATTCAGGAGAAATTTGTGTTGCTTTATGATTGATTTCTAAATTGTATGTAACTTGTTTGTTTTCTTTCACATATAGAACCACTAGCCTCCTTTTTACCAAATGGTTATTTACTTTAATCAAGTAGTTATTACTATATGACAAACAGTGTATGTCACAGTCATCAAATCAAAATTGACTATAGGCATAAGTGAAATAAATTCAGGTAGCATAATCTTCAAGCTAAAGGCATTTTCTTGCTAAAGAGTTAAAAAATTCAAAATCTATACAATCCTTGCTTTTGTTGCTGACATTAACCACGAGCCCATCAATTATACTGTAAAATAGAAAAGGTGATATGCTGCCACTGTGTCAATGTACTTTCCCTGAAGATATTACAAACAAAAGGCCCATGTAGTTATATGTCCAAAACTCTTTATAGCAGTTCAAGAGGAGGACATCCCTTGAGTGATGTATCACAGGGAGGGGGTAAACCTAACATTACTACTGGCAACAAAGAGAAATGTACATGGCTAGTTAACTGTCTGATCAGCATTCAGCAATTGTATGAAAAGTTATTCCTGTTGCAAAGTTTATCAAGTCTTCTGTTATATGGTGTTAGGATAAAATAGCCTGAGTAGATACTGTAAGCCTCTATTTTAACTCTAATTTATTTGTTTGTACAACACCTGAAGTTGCGGTTTTATCTCTACTTACTGGAAATATTTTTGTTTGTTTGTGTGGGTGATATTCACCCTGGACTGAATAATTCTTCAGACCACTACAGGTTAAAGAGGGTTTGTTTATTAAAGACACACACCGCAGTATGGCGAAAAACAAGTTTTCTCTGAGGGGGTCAGTCTCCACCCAGATATTTATACACAGGAGACAGGGCATTCCTGATCTCCATATCTAGGCTAATACATTTCATTATTGGCTAGGCTAACAAAAACAAGTTTTTTTTTAAAATATAGTTACAATATAAGTAGATAACATTTACTTACAACGTTTAAGTCAGCAAATTCTATTCAGTAGGTCTGACAATAGATCAAAAAGACAAGGTCAGCACTAGAGAAAAATTGATTCATTGTGTTTACAAAAGAGCGTTGTGTTATTCGAAGTATATTATTCTACAAGCTTCACACATCCACAACATGAAAAAACCCAGACCGGCTCCAGACGATGATAAAAGGAGAATCTTTATTGAATGTTGTATTAAAAAACGTTGAACACACCAGATTTGAGACATACTATACAGCTACTGCCTTGTTAAAAGTATTAGAGGCTACAACCTTCGGTTGATGATGTCACTGGTGCGTTTCAGGTGTTACCTGTATGTCATAGTTACCGTCATGGGGTCTATCACTTCCTTAAATAGGTAAGGACTCAGGTGTAAGCCTTTAACAGAATACTATGTACTATAACACTATATACCCAAAGGTTACCTAATTGATGTGATTGGTATAAACACATACAAATGTATGCACTCATATTTTTCTCACAGATAGATATATTTGGCTTATCAGGATACAGACGCCTAGATTACGAGTTTTGTGGTAACAAGGGGTGCGGTGCTAACAAGCAGTTTTCCCTCACCGCTCACCTACAAACAATGGTGGTATTACAGGTATTTTTAAACCCGGCGTTAGCATCTCACCTCAATACCAGCTTTGTCTTACGGTAGTGGTGAGCTGGCAAAACGTGCTCGTACACGATTTCCCCATAGGAATCAATGGGGGAGAATCGGCTGAAAATAAACTTAACAGCTGCAAAAAAGCAGTGTTCAGCTCCTAACTCAGCCCCATTCATTCCTATAGGAAAATACTTTTTATGTCTACACCTAACACCCTAACATGAACCCCGAGTCTAAACACCCCTAATCTTACACTTATTAACCCCTAATCTGCCGCCCCCAACATCGCCGACACCTACATTATATTATTAACCACTAATCTGCTGCTCCGGACACCGCCGCCACCTACATTATCCCTATGAACCCCTAATCCTGCTGCCCCCAACATCGCCGACACATACTTTTTATTTATTAACCCCTACTCTGCGCCGCCCCCAATGTCGCCGCCGCCACCTAACTACACTTATTAACCCCTAATCTGCTGCCGCCAACGTCGCCGCCACTATAATAAATATATTAACCCCTAAACCTAAGTCTAACCCTAAACCTAACCCCCCCAACTTAAATATAATTTTAACTATTTAATAGCTACCTAGTTAAAATAATTACAAATTTACCTGTAAAATATAACCTAACCTAAGTTACAATTACACCTAACACTACACTATAATTAAATTAATTCCCTAAATTAACTACAATTAAATACAATTAAATACAATTATCTAAATTACGGAAAAAAACACTAAATTACAGAAAATAATAAAATAATTACACATTTTTTAAACTTATTACACCTAATCTAATCCTCCTAATAAAATAAAAAAGCCCCCCCAAAAAAATAAAAATCCCTACCCTATACTAAATTACAAATAGCCCTTAAAAGGGCCTTTTGCTGGGCATTGCCCCAAAGTAATGAGCTCTTTTACCTGTAAAAAAATACAATACCCCCAACATTAAAAACCCACCACCCACACACCCAACCCTAATCTAAAACCTACCCAAAAACTAACCCAAATTGAAGGGATGCTATCTTGGATAACATCACTTAAAGGTACCATCATTTAGTCGGGCCCGTTGGATAAAGAGGACACTTCGCGTCGGATGTCTTGAAGATGGACCCGCTCCGCTTCAGATGGATGAAGATAGAAGATGCCGCCTAGATGAAGACTTCTGCCCGTCTGGAGGTCCTCTTCTGCCCGGATAGGATGAAGACTTCTGGCCGTCTGGAGGACCACTTCTGCCCGGTTGGGTGAAGACATCTCAAGATAGGGGTGATCTTCAAGGGGTTTGTGTTAAGTTTATTAAGGGGGGATTGGTGGGTTTTAGAGTAGGGTTGGGTGTGTGGGTGGTGGGTTTTAATGTTGGGGGGGCTGTTCTGATCAGCCAATAGAATGCGAGCTCAATCTGATTGGCTGATTGGATCAGCCAATTCGGATTGAACTTGATTCTGATTGGCTGATTCCATCAGCCAATCAGAATATTCCTAACCTTAATTCCGATTGGCTGATAGAATCCTATCAGCCAATCGGAATTCGAGGGACGCCATCTTGAATGACGTCCCTTAAAGGAACCTTCATTCTTCAGTTGGACATCGGAAGAAGAAGATTGATCTGCGCTGGAGGTCTTCAAGATGGAGCCGTTCCTCATCGGATGAAGATAGAAGATGCCGCTTGGATCAAGATGGTTGCCGGTCCGGATCTCCTCTTCTTTCCGATAGGATGAAGACTTTGGAGCCTCTTCTGGACCTCTTCAGCCGCCACTTGATAGATTTCAGTCGGATTATGGATCGCCAACCCCCGCTTGGGCTTGGATGAAGATTTCGGAGCCTGGAGCGATCTGTGAACCTGGCATGGTGAAGATAAGGTAGGAAGATCTTCATGGGCTTAGTGTTAGGTTTATTTAAGGGGGGTTTGGGTTAGATTAGGGTTATGTGGGTGGTGGGTTTGTAATGTTGGGGGGGGGGGGGTATTGTATGTTTTTTTTTTACAGGCAAAAGAGCTGAATTATTTGGGGCATGCCCCGCAAATGGCCCTTTTCAGGGCTGGTAAGGTAAAAGAGCTTTGAACTTTTTTAATTTAGAATAGGGTTGGGCATTTTTTTTGGGGGGGGGGGCTTTGTTATTTTATTAGGGGGGCTTAGAGTAGGTGTAATTAGTTTAAAATTGTTGTAATATTTTTCTAATGTTTGTAAATATTTTTTTATTTTTTGTAACTTAGTTCTTTTTTATTTTTGTACTTTAGTTAGTTTATTTAATTGTAGTTATTTGTAGGTATTGTATGTAATTAATTTATTGATAGTGTAGTGTTAGGTTAATTGTAGATAATTGTAGGCATTTATTTAATTAATTTATTGATAGTGTAGTGTTAGGTTTAATTGTAACTTAGGTTAGGATTTATTTTACAGGTAATTTTGTAATTATTTTAACTAGGTAACTATTAAATAGTTATTAACTATTTAATAGCTATTGTACCTGGTTAAAATAATTACAAAGTTGCCTGTAAAATAAATATTAATCCTAAAATAGCTACAATATGATTATAATTTTATATTGTAGCTATATTAGGGTTTATTTTACAGGGAAAGTATTTAGTTTTAAATAGGATTAATTTATTTAATAAGAGTTAATTTATTTCGTTAGATAAAAATTATATTTAACTTAGGGGGGGTGTTAGTGTTAGGGTTAGACTTAGCTTTAGGGGGTTAAAAAATTTATTAGAATAGCGGTGAGCTCCGGTCGGGCAGATTAGGGGTTAATGTTTGAAGTTAGGTGTCGGCGATGTTAGGGAGGGCAGATTAGGGGTTAATACTATTTATTATAGGGTTATTGAGGCGGGAGTGAGGCGGATTAGGGGTTAAAATACATTTATTATAGTAGTGGTTGCAGTTCGATCAGCAGATTAGGGGTTAATAAGTGTAGGTAGGTGGCGCGACGTTGGGGGGCGTCAGATTAGGGGGTTAATAAATATAACATAGTGGTTCGGGCGATGTTAGGGGCATGCAGATTAGGGGTACATAGGGATAACGGAGATGGCGCGGTGGTACATAGCAGCAGATTAGGGGTTAAAAATTTTAATAGAGTGGCAGCGATGTGGGGCGGACCTCGGTTTAGGGGTACATAGGTATTTATGGGTGTTAGTGTACTTTAGAGCACAGTAGTTAAGAGCTTTATAAACCTGGCGTTAGCCCAGAAAGCTCTTAACTACTGACTTTTTTTCTGCGGCTGGAGTTTTGTTGTTAGATTTCTAACGCTCACTTCAGCCAAGACTTTAAATACTGGCGTTAGAAAGGATCCCGATTGAAAAGATAGGATACGCAAATGGCTTAGGGGATCTGCTGTATGAAAAGTCGCGGGCTGCAAAAGTGAGCGTTAGACCCTTTAATGACTGACTCCAAATACCAGCGGGCGGTAAAAACCAGCGTTAGGACCCTCTAACGCTGGTTTCACAGCTACCGCCCAACTCTAAATCTAGGCCTAAGTTAGCTACAATTTACTAATAGTTCTATTGTAGCTACCTTAGATTTTATTTTACAGGTATGTATGTATTTAGTTTTAAATAGGAATTATTTAGTTAATCATTGTAACTTTAATTTTAGCTCTATTTTAATTAAGTTAAAGTTAGGGGGTGTTAGGTTTAGGGTTAGGTTTAAGATTAGGGTTAGGTATAGGGTATGTTTTAGGGGTTAATAGTTTAATGTAGGTTGTTGCAATGTGGGTGGCTGGGGGTTTAGGGGTTAATAGGTTTATATAGTGGTAGTGATGTAAGAGGTCAGAGGTTAGGAGTTAATTTGCTTTATTTAGTGGTGGCAATGTTGGGGAGCGACGGAATAGGGGTTAAAAGATTATTATAGTATGGGCGATGTTAGGGAATAGGGGTTAATAAATTTAGTATAGTGGGGGCGATATCGGGAGTGGCAGAATAGGGGTTAATAACATTATGTAGGTGGCAGCGATGTCGGGGCAGCAGATTAGGGGGTGTTTAGACTTAGAGTTTATGTTAGTGTGTTAGGTTTAAACGTTACTATTTTCTCGTAACCATCAATGGGGCCTGCGTACGGAGCTTTTCATTCCACAATAGCAGGAATGAAAAGGTGAAAGCGTGCAGGAGCATGTCAAAACAGCTCATAATATGTCACAGATTTAAAGCACATTATTAATCTTTCCCCTATTATCTGCATGCAGGTCTCTCTCACTGTATCATAAACAGTACATGAAGGTAAAAAGATTGTTAATCTTTCCTATTGTCTGTTTGCTCTTTGAGGTCTCTCAAAGTACACATAAAAAAGCATGTAGGAAACTACATGTAGGAAATCTAAAAGGATTTTCCCAAGATTGCAATATGCTTCTTAATGATGGACCAAAAAAGGGCTGAATATGTTTTAATGCATGCAGAGCACTTTACTGTGGAAGATCATTAGTATTTTGATGCAATATTAATACAGAGCATCAGAGTACAGTGCTATGTTTTTTATGAAGTTGATTTTGGAACTTGGCAATGTTCTAAAATGACAATAAGCTGTGGATAGATGATAGATAGATAGATCGATAGATAGATAGATGATAAACTTTCATGTGTTTAATTTAAAACTGTCTTTCTTAGATACAAATAAAACATACTTCAATGTCCCATCAATGCAATTATGTTTGACTATTAAAGGGATGTAAAAGTAAATAGTATTTTTGGTGCTTTGCAGGCACCTTGGAATTATAAAAACAGTCCAATGTGTGTCGGCACCTATGTTAACTGTGAAGTGCTTGTAGATAGCGAGTAGATCTCTCACCCCTCTCCCTGGTTTGGCAATGTCCAGCATCACTAAGCCTGACCTGTGGAAAAGCAGGAAAACGACCCTCCGTATGTGCAAACCAGTGCACATGAAGCTGGTCCGGCACTTGACGCTCTTACTGACCGCTCCGGTCTCCTCTGCTCGATCCACCTACGATGGCGTGTGACATCACTGGGCAAACTTCCGGTCCACGGAACTTCTTTCTCCTCGATAGTACTATGCGTGTCCCGGCAACAGCCAAAACCAGGATCGGTGTGCTTGAGAATAGCAGATTGTAACACACTGAAACTGGTGCAACCTCGGTTCCGCAGGATAAGAATGATCAAAGTTCAAATAGGTGCACAAACAGCCAGTTGTGAATACAAGTATTCTTTTCTTTATTTGCAAGTAAAATATTCGCTCCCTTCAGGATACAGGATATACAAGTATAGTAGTGAGTGGAGGTAACTTCACTCTAATGACTGTCTGCTGACATGTTTCGGCGATGAAGCCGTAATCGTAGCGACATCGCCGAAACAATGTCAACAGACAGTCACTAGAGTGAAGTTACCTCCACTCACTACTATACTTGTATATCCTGTTATCCCTGAAGGGAGTGAATATTTTACTTGCAAATAAGAAAAGAATACTTGTATTCACACTGGCTGTTTGTGCACCTCATTTGAACTTTGATCATTCTTACCTTGGAATTATAGTCAAAGCATTTTTCTAGGTAGATTGGCAAAGTAAAATCAAAATTAGAACTTATATGGATTGGATAGAGCATGACATTTTAAACAGACTTTCCAATTTACTTCTACTGCAAATGTTTCATAGTTCTCTTGGTATCCTTTGTTAAAGTGTAATCATAGTGAGCTTAGGAGTGTGTACTGTCTTTAGCCATCTGGCTGCAGTGTTTGCAAATAGGGATAACATTGCTATAAGCATTTGATGCAAACACAGCGTGCCATATAATGCTACAGACACTCTATGATAGGCAGAGCTGTAACTATATATAACATTGTTTTTAAGCATTACTGCCTGATGGCTATGGGACACGTGCATGCTCCTGAGCTCAGCTATGATTACTCTTTAACAAAAGATAGCCAGGAGAACTAAGCAGAATTGATAATAAAAGTAATTTGGAAAGTTGTTTACAATTGCATGCTCTTTTGGAATCATGAAAGTTTCATTTTGACTTTACTGTCCCTTTAAATATCTTCAGGTGCAGAAAGCATACTTAGTTTCTGACAGGTAAATTCACTTGTATCCCATTTAAAGGGACACAACTACATTGCCTGCAACTATCTTCAAAGTTGTAACCTTTTTAATCCATTACTGGTGTCAGATGGTCAAGCTTCAAATCTTCATACTGGGTTCTGCTGTCATGGAGCTTAGGTATTCTTGCACTCTGTCACAGAAGCGGTACACATTTGCAGACCAGTGATATTGACAGCTCTTTGACAGTTGTACTATGCACTTCATGTTAGTGACTGCATGATACATGACCTTCTATACATGACCTCTTTATCTCCCACTCCCTCAACCTTCTGGCCCTAACAGAAACCTGGCTCTCTCCCCTAGACACAGCATCCACTGCTGCTCTGTCACATGGTGGTCTCCACTTCAGCCACATCTCCTAGGTCTGGTAATAGACAAGGAGGTGGTGTAGGTATTTTAACTTTCCTCTCGTTGCACCTTTACAACAAATACATCCCATCTCTTCCCTCACAATTTTCCTCATTCGAAACCCACATGATTCGATTATTCTCTCCTCTTTCTATACGTGTTGCAGTCATATTACCGTCCTCCTGGCTCCTCAACTCAATTTCTAGATCACTTGCTCCCTGTGGCTATCTTATTTCCTTTCCTCAGACACCCCTTCCCTCATTCTTGGTGACTTTAACATCCCTCTTGAAAATCCCACTGCCTCCTCTGTCAAAACAACTTCTGCAACTCTCCTTCCTCTTTCGGTTTGTCACAATGGACTTATTCTACCACCTCACAAAGATGGTCCACTACGGTCCACTTGACCTGTTCTTTAGTTATCGATGCAACCTCTCAAACTTCACAAACTCCCCCTTTCCTCTTTGTGACCACCATCTCCTTACTTGCAACATAGTCATCCCTCCCTACAACTGTCCCTCCTTCTGCTCCTCACACCAAACTTCACAGAAGCATTATGTCATTAGATCAACAACAGCTTTCTAATTCCCTCAAACCTCTCCGTCTCATCCTTCTTCCTCCTTTTCATGCCCTGACCAATCATCTGCCACTATAAGTCCACCCTTACATCCGGCCTTGACAATCTCGCCCCTCTTACCATAGCTCGGAAATCAATACACTCATCCTCAGGCCCTAGCATACTCCTCTACACGATACCTATGCAGATGTTCCCATACTGCTGAGCAGCACTGGAGAAAAATCTAGGGAGGTTCAGCTGATTTTCAACATTACAAATTTATCTTGAACTCCTACTACTATGCCCTTAATTTCCATAAGCAACACTATTTCTCTACTCTTATCTCTAATCTTTCTTCAAACCGAAAACGTTTGTTTCTCCACTTTCAATGCTCTTCTCCGCCCTCCCCCACCTCTCAAATACAACTTCTCTGTCAGCTCAAGACTTTGCCAACCACTTCAATAACGAAAATTGACTTAATCAGAAGTGAAATCAGCTCTCAACATAATTCTATTCTTTCACCCCCTCAAATACTCTCAATCAAACCAGAACCCACATAACCTTAAACTTAGCTCATTCTCCCCTGTTACTGAGGAAGAGAAGTTTTCAGCACTTAGTACTGCGCTCTCACCTCACTACCTGTCCCCTTGACCCTATCACCTCACAGGCTACTCCCCTCCCTCTCTGCCACCCTTACCCCTATAATCACACACACTTTCAACCTCTCCCTCAGCACCGGTATATTTCCCTCATCGCTGAAACATGCACTGGTCACACCTATTCTCTACAAAAAACCTTCCCTTGATCCTACCTCACCATCCAACTACTGCCCTATTTCCCTCCTCCCTCTTGCATCAAAGCTTCTCAAAAAAACTAGCTTATGCACACCTATCCCATTTCCTTACAATAAACTCCCTCCTTGACCCATTGCAATCTGGATTTCGTCCCCATCACTCCACAGAGACAGCAATTGTTAAGGTTACCAATTACCTACTTACAGCAAAATCAAAAGGGCCACTTCTCTCTGCTTATCCTCCTTGATCTGTCCGCAGCCTTTGACACTGTTGACCACCCTCTCTTGCTCCAAACCCTAAAATCCTTTGGCACATGTGACATAGCCCTCTTGTGGCTTCTTCCGTACCTGTCAAACTGTACCTTTAGTTTAGCCTTCTCTGGGGCCTCCTCTGCCCCGTCACCACTTTCTGTTGGAGTACCGCAAGGATCTGCCCTCAGTCCCCTTCTCTTTCTCAATCTACACGTCACAGTAGGTTCCCTAATAAAGTCCCATCAGTTTACAATATCATTTGTATGCGATGACACCCAGAATCTACTTCTCTGCACCAGATCTTTCTCCTTCCTTGCTAACCCAGTCACTAACTGTCTTTCTCCACATCTCCAACTGGATGTCCTCGTCACTACCTCAAGCTAAATCTCTCCAAAACTGAGCTCCTTATTTTTCCCCCTTCTTCTAAACTCTCCACCCCCAATCTCTCGATAACCGTGTCCGACAACTCCATCATTACCCTTACCCCCGCATGCCTGATGTCTCTGCGCACATTTGACTCAGATCTTTCTTTCACTCCTCCACATTCAGTCACTGGCTAAAGCCTGCCGCTTCCACCCTTAAAACCATCTCTAAAATTAGACACTTCCTTACACAAGACACAACTAAAATTTTAATCCACTCTCTCATTCTCTCCCGCCTCGATTACTACCTAGCTCCTTTACAATCCATAATGTATGCCCTCTGCCGAGACTCATCTTCCTTACACAGTCGCTCTTCATCTACTTGCACCTCTCTGCAATCACTTCACTGGCTTCTTCTTGCCTCTAGGATCAAAACACAAAATTCTCATTCTGACATACAAAGCCCTCAACCCTGCACTGCTCCCCCCTATATCTCAGACCCTTGTCTCCAGATACTCTTCCTCTCCCGTCCCCATCGCCTCTGCTCACGACCTCCTACTCTCCTCCTCTCTTGTCACCTCATCACACTCCTGTTTACAGGACTTGTCCAGAACTGCTAGCCATCTTGTGGAACTCTTTGCCTCGCTCCACAAGACTCTCTTCTAGTTTTAAAAGCTTCAAGTGCTCCCTAAAGACTCTACTGTTTCAGGGATGCATACAACCTACCCTAGACCTTTCTTATACCAGTTCCTCTCCTCCATTGCTACCCCTGAACCCCCTTAGCATGTAAGCCTGAGGTCCAGCTGTTTGTTGATCACCTTCTCAAGAGCTGACCTACAACACTGCAACTCTTGGCTGGTCCCTCTACCCATTTGAATCCCTATAATTGTTTGTTGTACTCCGCCTTTGTTAATAGCGCGCGGAATCTGTTGCCGCTCTTCAAATAACTGATAGTAATAATAAAAATAAATAGTTGGAACTTTACATTTTGCAGTGGCTCTATTGCTCTTTAATATTTATGTAGCCTTTTTTTATATTTGTCATGTGACTTTAAAACTGTGTATAAAAACTGTAAACATGTAAACCAACCAGTCCTGTGTTGTTTTACTCAAGGTGAACAAACTGCATCAATATATCTGTGAATAAAGGCAACATAAATGTGTATTATTATTATTATTATATTATTATTATTAGTTATTTATATAGAGTCAACAGATTTCACAGGTAATATTAACATAGGTATGACTTGCAAGGAAGTATTTATAAGGAGACACATGGGTAGAGGGCTCTGCCAAGAGTTGCACTTTTTTAATTAGTTTTTATGAAAGTGATCTACAAAACAGCTTGACTCATAGGTTTACATTCTAAGCGGGTTCAAGGGAAAAGAGGAACTGAGGTAGGAGAAGGGTTAGGGTATAGTTGTATCATCACTAGGAACAGTAGAGTCTTTAAGGAGTCTTGAAACTTTGAAAACTAGGGGGATAGTCTTTGTGGAGTGAGGCAGGAGAGTTTCCACAAGATAGGGGCCATTCTGGAAAAGTCCTATAGATGGGAATGTGAGAAGGTAACAAGTGAGGAGGAGAGCGGGAGGTCATGAGCAGAGCAAAGGGGTCTGGGGGGAGAGTATCCTGCAGACTAGGTTTGAGACATAGGGATGAGTAGTTTTATTGAGGGCCTTGAATGTCAGAGCCAAGATTTTGTGTTTAACGTCAAAGACTAGAGGAAGCCAGTGAAGGGACTGTAAGAAAGGGGCAGCTAGGGATACCAGATAGGATGGAGTTGCATAAGTCAAGGCTTGTAAGAATGGATTAAAATCTTTGCTCTGTCTTGTGTGAAAAAGTGTGGTGAATTTTGGAGATGCTTTATAAGGTGGAAAAAGCAGGAATTGGCCATAGACTGGATGTGAGTAGTGAAAGAAAGATTGGAGTCAAGTGTAACCTCAAGACATTGGGCATAGGGGTTTGGGGTAATGAAGGTTGTTACAAACAGTTATAGAAAATTGGGGGTTGGAGATTGTGGAAGAAGGGGGTGGGAATAAAGAGCTCAGTTTTGGAAAGATTTAGCTTAAGGTAGTGAGAGTATATCCAGGATAAAATATATGAGAAAGACATTAATGACACAATTTAGCAAGGAAGGGGATATGTTGGTGCAGAGAGTTAGATTTACAGGTCATCAGCAAACATATGAAATTGAAACTGGGGAACTTTATAAACAAACCTAAGGATGGTGTATTAGATTGATAATGTAGTGAACATCACACGTACTTCTCAAACAGGTTTTCACGAACATGTGAGCTTCGAGACTGGCACTAAAAAAGGCAAACACTGCCTTTATTAGTATGCTGTTTTTGTTCAAACCCTAGCATAGCATTAACTGTTATATCTCTTTAATATCAAGTCTATGGCTATGACTCATTTTCTTGGTATTTAAAAAGAAAATGCAATCACTGAACAAGCAATTTCTAATAAGAAAGAAGACAGTATAAAAAGCATTAACTTCTGTGCCTATTTAGTGACAAAACAAGCCTACTGTAGAACCAAGGTTACACATTTTTTTGTCTATAATAACTGTAAGAAGAAATATTCCTGTTTATGCCTTTTTACATCAAAGGAATATGTTTATTTGAAGGGATCATCCTTGTTATCTTACTCGCCTAGCATATGAATAACAAATATACTTCTATATGTTCTTAGGAAGAAGAGGGTTTTTGATGTGTTTTTTTTTCTCCTTTTTTTATTAAGATGACAGGAAGAGCTTCATGAATTACTTTTCTTAGGAATGTAGCAAAGTGTGTGTAGTTCAATCATCATCTTTTCTGTTTTAATTAGCCATGCACAGGAAGAGAAGTTTAAGAAGCGTCAAGGGAATTACAGCAATCTAAAACTAGGAAAATAATATTGGAAAGAAAAATATGAAAGGTCTCATTTATCTGTGTTCTGGCCTTTCTAAATTGACATACTGTAAGTTCCAAAACTCTTTATATTGGAATCTGGCATTCATAGCAGACATTATGTTGAGCAGAATTGTTTACCGTTATTAAATGTTGTTATAGTTTTTTTCTTAATCCTTTATGTTACATATCTTCACATTGATCATGTTTGAATGTAAAAAAAAAAACAAAATAAGAATATTTTATTATTTTTTTTGTCTTTCAGATTGCAAACCCACAAAAGGTGCTTATTTTCTGTAATAATAATGGTATATTTGCTGATGGTTTTTAATTTTTATTACCAATTATTTCATACTTTTGAGTAAGCAAAGTCTTTACAGTATTTTTATATGTTTCAAATACAAATCAATAATTAATCAATGCTTACAAAATAATGTTTTATAGACATTTTAAGGTGCTAATTTGCTAGCAGTTTTGCAGTTCAGGAGTATACCCTTGAAAAGCCTTATCATTACGCTTATCTTCAATTATTTGCCGTGACAAGTTAAAGACCCACATATATATATATTATATATATATTATATATATATATAATATATATATATATATATCTCAGTAATCACTCACCATAAAAAGTTGGTGCAGGGATCATAGGATCTGAACTCTACAACATGCAGTTCTAAGTATTTCTAAATAGATATTCATATAGTTACATATATACACATATACATACATAAATACATATGTACTACACATATGTACTCACATAGTACAGTATATATATAGTAATATATATATATATATGATATATATATATATACACATGCATATACATTTTTTAGACATTTGTATGCATCTCATGGTAAAGGCGTTTTTGCCTGTTGTTTTTTTTTTTCTGAACACCTGGACTCGCAATATTTTGTTTTTAATCAGTTTTATTAGATGGTGTTATGAGTGGTACTGGTACTTTGTAATGTATTTTTGAAGTTTTTTGTGACACTTTAGTTTTGCGAAACAGTTAACCAGAGTTCTGGGTTCACACAAACTCATAATGCATTAACTTAAATTGCACTCAAGTGGCGCCGCGTTCACTTTCAACTTGTAATACAAGTATAAAAGTCTGATACACGCTAATACCCATGATAAACCACTTTTTGCTCTCATGTAACTGTTAATGATTCACTCGCTATCTGGTCCTTTATGGGGAAACTACTTTTTGAATTTTGAGTTTATATCTTTAATCAGGTTTGTTAAATTTCATATTTAAAAGTATAATTTACATATTGTGGGATAAATGCAGGTGGTAATGTTTAAATCTTACTGGAAATGCATAAAATACTGAAATGCAGGAGTTTAATATCTCACTCATAAAATCATTAGATAAAGGGGTATACATTAGGTTATCAGGTAGCCAGGAACAGTTTATGATGGATCATGTATGTCTTTATAAGCTTAACTTGAAATATTTTCCACATTAAAAAATTCTGATTTTCACTGATATTGTTCAGTAGAGGACAGTAATAGGGATAGAAAAAGCCAGAAGAACTTATAGACAGCTTAGGAGAGCCAGAAATGGATACAAGTAGAAATAGGCTTACAGGATGGGACATACAAACAAGCAGGAGGATAAAAGGCCCAAGAATTAACAAAGGTTGTTAAAAGAGATGGATATGAGATCAAAGGCTTAATCTAGAATTACAACAAGTAGTCCAAACATTGTAAGTTGAAAGAGGGGTTGATACAACCAGTAGACAGTAATAAGTACAGGCAAGAGCAGGACCATTGAGTTTAAATTACTGATATGGTCTACAGGTCAATCATAAGCCATTTA
This sequence comes from Bombina bombina, assembly GCF_027579735.1. NCBI lineage: Eukaryota > Metazoa > Chordata > Amphibia > Anura > Bombinatoridae > Bombina > Bombina bombina. The sequence goes on along the minus strand of NC_069501.1, from coordinate 731,487,829 downwards.
TACACTGGATATCAGGTAAAGGAAGAGTGTACACAGCAGGTCTTCCAGAGTATAACCATAAGGACAGTGTTGGTTGGAATATGGTAAGGTACTGTGATCTAGGTAAGAAGGAACAATAAAGCACTGAGGGGAAGGTTGCACTCATTTATACAACATTTTACATGCAACACCCACTTGTATGCAAGTGTTTTGCTAGCCCATGTTCTTTTGAATTGTTATGAAATAAAAATCAAAAACCATTTTACACACTGAACAAAAAAAAAAAAAAAAAAAATATTAAGGAGTAAAAAAAGGCCTAAAACCTTATTTTTTTTTTGGGGGGGGGGTGCCCTTGATGCCTAGGGCAGCACAAAAACTAAATACGCCACTGATTTAACCTCCTTCATGCTTAAGAACGTTAAGGCACAAACTTAGCCACACTTCTCTAAAGTTGAACGTGCAATGGAAATCTGTTTTTATCTATCAACTATTAGTGCATACATGCATATGTTTTGAATATGTTTGTGTTAAGTCTATAATGTACAATTAACTAACATTTATAGTTTATAGCAAATAAATAAATGAATGAAAACCCTCAATACCAGAGAAGAAGTATTGCGCTCAAGGCTGCTTTGCTCATTTGCATGTTTTATCATTTAGTGGGGTGCCCAAATTGAACCGAAATGAACATGCTAAAATATCCTTATGCATCTTGTTCTCCCACATGAGTGACTGCAACATTCACATTTCTTGCATGACAGATATTAATAAAAAGATGTGTGTTGTATAAGTGTTTTGCTTGTGGATATAAAGGAACAGTCTAGACAAAATTAAGACTTCATGATTCCAATAAGGCATGCAATTTTAAAACATTTCCAACTTACTTTTATCATCAAATTTGCTTTGTTCTCTTGGTATTCTTAGTTGAAAGCTAAACCTAGGTAGGGCTCATATGCTAAATTGTAAGACTTTGAACTGAGATAAGGGGGCAGTCTGCAGAGGGTTAGAAACCAGGGGTAATTACAGAGGTAAAAAGTGTATTAATATAACAGTGTTGGTTATGCAAAACTGGGAATGGGTAATAAAGGAATTATCTATCTTTTTTTAAACAATACAAATTCGGGTGTAGGGGGGGGTAAAAGTCCATTTAAGCCTCGTTTTGTTGAAATTGATTACTAATTGATTTTTATTCATAATGATATACCATGGTATTTGGATTTAATAACATGCTACAAACTAAATATGTCATTTCTAATCTAAACAACTGCTACACATTTTTTAAGCTGTTATTTCTGAAATTGAGCATATCATTGTTTTTTACCTCAGAAATGTTTTATTTACCTCATAGTGAAACATATTATTTCAGGTTTCACCTACTATTGAATTGAAGCTGCCCAGGTATGTCATTACTAAGTAAATGTATAGTAAAAAAGATGTAATCAGGAAATCAGCTGTCATTCATAAACGGTTAGATTAATTGTATGGGTGATACGTTTGATTCATTTTGATTTCTAATAGCTGCAACCAAGTGCATACATTATTAGATTTTTATTGAGGACCCAATAAATACAGAACAAACAAATGTATAATATAAAGCACTGTATATAACTTAACAGATTACTTTAAAAGAAATGAAATATATGAAAAGTACTACAACTATTTCTATTGGTGAATGTGAAACTAAGCACAATGGGCAAGAATACATATGTGGCGTAGCCCGCAAAAGCTGGCGATGCTGGTTTTTATACAACGGTTTTGGTATTACATATACGGACCACCGCATATAAATGTGGCACGTATATTTTCACCCCGTTGGCCACTATTTTTACTCCCATAAAGCTAACATAGAACCCGCGTTGCAAATCGGTATCACATATTTTTGCGCAAGAACTTACCTGTCGGAAAATGAGATATTTACTCCATTTTCACCTTGCCACAAATAGGGCAGGTGCAGCAAGCTTGCGCTGAGTATGTGAGCACTGTAACTCCCTGAAAAATAGTAGCTAACACCTAACGCATGCTCAATATCTATCTACCTCCTGAAAATAACTAACACCTAACCCATGTGCAATATCTATGTGCCTGTCTACCGCAATCCCCCACCGCAATAACTAATAAAATATATTAACCCATAATCCACCAATCCCCACAGTCACAATAAACGTAATAAATGTATTAACCCCTAATCTGCCATTAACCCACAACACAATAAACCTAATAATAGTATTAACCCCTAATCCACCATTTACCCACATTGCAATAAACCTAATAAACTATTAACCCCTAATCCACCATTAACCCACATCGCAATAAACCTAATAAAACCATTTGTATGGGCATTGCCCTTAAAAGAGAATTAAGCTCTTTGAAGATTGCCCATTAAAACCATAATCCAAAAAAAAAAAGCCAATAGGATTTCTGTAGCTCTCATCCTATTGGCTGTGATGTGGGTTAATGGCGGATTAGGTGTTAAAACATTTATTAGGTAGTTTGCGATGTTGGGGGTTGGCGGATTTAGGGGTTAATACTTTTACTAGGTAGATCGGGATGTGGGTTAATGGTGGATTAGGGGTTAATAGTTTAATTAGGCATATTGCGTTGTAGGGAGTTGTCGGTTTTAGGGGTTAATACTTTTAGTATTTGTTCCGATGTGGATATAGGGGTTTTACGTGTCGGGTTTATTTTTGGGAGGCGGGTTAGACTTTTTCTTAGGCGCCGGCAGTTTCTAACGTGCCGTAAGTCACTGGCGACTCCAGAAATTTGTATTTTCGCTAATTTCTGGACATTGCTAGTTTATCCAACTTACGGCACTTTATAAACTGCCGGCGCCGTATATGTGATACCCCAATGTGCGAGGTGAAATTACGAGCGGCGCAGGTTTCAGCAGCTGCGCATATGTAATTTTGCCCAATGTGTGTCATTTATATGACTATAAAAGTGTTTTTTAATACATTTTTTTCTTTATATCTCATCGATATAATAAAGGAACTTGTTACCATGAGAAGAAAACCATTGTACTTGAATATTACATCAAGGAGAGAAGCAACCTCCGTCGACTACCCAACTTTTGGTGGGTCCAAATACACCCTTTGCGGTTCCTCTGACAGTATGGTGGATAATTAACTCATTGCCATTCCAGTTATATACCTGTTGAACATGTTTGTGTCTTTAGAATATCATAAGACTAAACTAATAGAATAAGACTTATTTTGGCATTTCTTTATGGCAGGAGGGTAATTAAAGGGACACTGTACTCAAAAATTTTCTTCGTGATTCACATAGAGAATGCATTTTTAAGCAACTTTCTAGTTTACTCCTATTATCAAATTTTCTTCATTCTCTTTTTGAAAAGCAAGAATGTAAGTTTAGATGCCGGCCCATTTTTTGTGAACAACCTGGGTTGTCCTTGCTGATTGGTCAGCACCAATAAACAAGTGCTGTCCGTGGTCCTGAAGCAAACATTTGCTGGCTCCTTAGCTGAGATGTCTTCTTTTTCAAGTAAAGATATCAAGATAATTAATTAAAATTGATAATAGAAGTAAATTAGAAAGTTGCTTAACATTGCATGCTCTATCTGAATCATGAAAGAAAAAAATGTGGGTTCAGTGTCCCTTTAAGAAGGAAAGTATACTATCTCTCCTGATGAAGGAATACTGCAGTCCTTATTTAAATAAAGGATACACTAGCTATATTGACGGCTCAAGTAGATGAACTAGATAAGACATAAACAAAGAAAGTTTTTAAAGAGTCAGCTGTATTAATGTTGTGAGTTTTCCTTTCTAATCTCTACAATGAATTGAGTTGTTTGCTTTATTGTTACAAAAGTTTGAAGGAAAAATGACTAATATATAAAATTAATTGTAGATTATATAATAAGGAACTCTCTGCCTCACTCCACAAGACGCTCCCCTAGTTTTGAAAGCTTTAAGCACTCCCTAAAGACTCTTCTGTTCAGGGATGCATACAACCTACTCTTATCTTTCCTAATACCAGTTCTTCTCCTTCATTGCTATCCGCCATGAACCCCCTTAGAATGTCAGCCTAAGAGCCCAACTGCTTGCAGATCACTTTCACAAGAGCTGACTACAACAGTGCGACTCTAGGCAGGGCCCTACCCATTAGATCCCTATGTTTACAGCCCTGCAGAATCTGTTGGCACTCTACATATAACCGATAATAATAATAATAATAATAATAATAATAATAATAATAGGGATATGTCTCTCATTAATATCCCATGCAATTGTAGAATATATATCTTCATATATTAAAAATTTTCAATGAAGTAGATCACATAAGAATAAAAGGGAAAAGTAAATTGTGTAATATGTCACCACTTAAAGGGACATGAAACATTTTTTCATTCATGATTCAGATAGAGAATGCCATTTTTAAAAAGTTCTCAATTTACTTCTATTATCAAATTGGCATGTTAACTTTGTTGAAGAGATATCTAAATAGGTAGCGTGCACATATCTATAGCACTACCATCTAGAACTCTTGCTAATGTATAGCATTGTTCCAAAATTGCTCACATGCAAACTCCTCAACTTACTTTCTTGCTTTTTATCAAAGGGTAACAAGAAAACGAAGAAAGTTTGATAAAAGAAGTAAATTTGAAAGTTGTATGTTCTGTCTGAAATATGAAAGAAAAAAATTGGGTTTTATGTCCCTTTAAAGAAATATTAATATGCAGTCACATTCTTGCTCACATAAGATGGAGCATTTGAAATCAGAAATTCATGTGATTTAAAGGCTCACATGCTGCCCTCTGTGCGCAATCCAAAATAGTACAACTGCTATTATCTATCAATAAAAATATTTATTAAAATATATAAATTCATTAAAATTGTAAAAACACATATGAACCACTCAAAAGGACTTAAAGATATACATTTCCAGGTATAGAATACCCCATGTATGTATCTAACTTATAATGGAATATTCCACCACTTTCTATTTCACCCACCATACTTCAAGTCAAAATGTCTATTAGTGGTATCGGACTATCTGAAGGTTTTTCAAGGATGCTGTTACTTCTTCCATTCAGCTTTTTAAAGGCTGTCCACAGTTTAATGGAGTCACATACAGGGCTGGTGCAAGGATTTTTGACTAGACAGGCAAAGTCACATTTTGCAACCCCCCTGAAGAAACTATATACCCTGCCATTAATGTTTTTTACCAAAATGTTCGAATGATGTGTTAAGCAGCTAAGCAATAGACAACTATTTTATCTATAATGCCAGAGAAAATAGATTTCCGTTATCACATCAAATTCCTGACTGTTAATCTGATTTATTAGAACTATTCTAGCTATAATGGTTAATTCTGCAAGATGTAATGTAGGAAAGTGGTGGTTGTACAACATATCAAATCAGTGGTGGCTCTGTGTAATGAATCAAACAGTGGTGACAATATATTAAACACACAGGTGGAGACAGGTTACTAGCTGATCCTAGCATTGAGCTTTTGTTCAATCCCTTTTCCTACTCTTAGGCAGCCAACTGCATGGGAGAAAGGCCTGTCAATCACCCTGAACAACGAGTTTAGGGTGATTTATCTCTGCCACCTAGGACAAGAAGCAGCGTCAGTCTCTCAAATTTGTTATTTCAGACTCACTCTTGCAAGCATCAGCCTCTTGCAAGTTCTCAGAAGCTGCAAATGCATTTTGATACATTTTCAAGCCCCATTTGACTGTTTTATAGCCCAGAGAAACCTAACAATATTATATTTGGTAGGTACTTGCCCTTTTGGTCATTTCTATGGAAATCATCTGATACATAGAAGGGTAAGAGGCTCCTCTTTTTTTAACAGGGGAATTCATATGTGTATAAAGGTATTAAACACCTCTCTGAAAACCGCCTTATGTAAATGAAACCTCCTAATTCTTTGTGTAAATTATTAAGAAAGGTCAATCCATTCTAAAGAATTATTTTTTCCACAGGTAACGTTTATGATTGTTGGTATAACTTGCTTTTAACAGAATAAAATGGCCTTTTGGTAGATATGGTCTCTCTCTTTTCTATCTAAATTGTGTCCTCTCTTGTATCAACTACAGCAGATGCTTACTGTTTCTATAAAAATCATCTGTATGTGTTACCACGTCTTTTAAAAACATCACCTTTAATAACAAATAATGTGTCTGTAGGGAGAGTAAAGAGCTGTATACTATTAACCAAACACCTATTTTCACTCTCGATCACGCTGCTGCTGTTTTTTTGTGCAAGTGGTCACTGGGTTAAAGAAATCACTTGCCCTACTTAGTATTTGCAGTCTATGCACATAATCATAACATAATAACATGAAAATACCTTCTGCACACAAGGACCCATAATTCAATCAATTTTAGTTTGTTGTGTATATATTTCATGTTAAACATGCTGTTTTTGGCTACCATTTCATGGTATTCTAATGCATGATAAAAACAGAATTAAACATATGGAAACCAATAATAAACAGGCTTTTTCTCTCTCATTAAAGGGACATTAAACACTTTGAGATGATAATTGAGTGCTAAGCACTTTCCCACCTGGATGCTAAGCTGTTTAACCCCTTAAGGACCACAGCACTTTTTCATTTTCTGACCGTTTGGGACCAGGGCTATTTTTACATTTTTGCAGTGTTTGTGTTTTTACCTGAAATTGTACTCTTACTCATTTACTGTACCCAGACACATTATATACTGTTTTTCTTGCCATTAAATGGACTTTGTAAAGATACCATTATTTTCATCATATCTTATAATTTACTATAAAAAAAATTATAAAATATGATGAAAAAAACACACACTTTTTTTTAACTTTGACTCCCAAAATCTGTTGCATATCTACAACCACCAAAAAACAACCAAAATAAATAGTTTCTAAATATTGTCCTGATTTTAGAAATAGACAATGTTTAAATGTTCTTTTTTTTTTCTTTCAAGTTATAGGGCAATAAATACAAGTAGCAAATAGTGCTATTTCCAAACCAATTTTTTTTTCAAAATTAGCGATAGTTCTGTTGTAACACTGATATCTGTCAGGAATCTGTGAATATCCCTTGACATGTACATATTTTTTTTAGTAGACAACCCAAAGTATTAATCTAGGCCCATTTTGGTATATTTCATGCCACCATTTCACCACCAAATGCGATCAAATAAAAAAAATTGTTCACTTTTTCACACATTTTTTCACAAACTTTAGGTTTCTCACTGACATTAATTACAAACAGCTTGTGCAATTAAGGCACAAATGTTTGTAAATGCTTCTCTGTGATGCCCTTTGTTCAGAAGTAGCAGACTTATATGGCTTTGGCATTGCTTTTTGGTAATTAGAAGGCCGCTAAATGCCACTGCGCACCACACGTGTATTATGCCCAGCAGTGAAGGGGTTAATTAGGGAGCTTGTAGGGAGCTTGTAGGGATAATTTTAGCTTTATTGTAGTGTAGTAGACAACCCAAAGTATTGATCTAGGCTGATTTTGGTATATTTCATTATATTTCACCATCAAATGCGATCAAATAAAAAAAAAAAATTGTTAAATTTTTACCAATCTTAGGTTTCTCACTGAAATTATTTACAAACAGCTTGTGCAATTATGGCACAAATGATTGTAAAAGCATCTCTGAGATCCCCTTAGTTCAGACATAGCAGACATATGTGGCTTTGGCATTGCTTTTTGGTAATTAGAAGGCCCCAAAATGCTGCTGCGCACCACACCTGTATTATGTCCAGCAGTGACGGGGTTAATTAGGTAGCTTTTTTCTGCAAAGGGTGGAGGGCGGCGCCAAAAGGCTATCTGGCAAATGTACTATTAAGTTTAAAAATAATAATTATAAGCATAGTTCCAACAAGATTTCAAATTGTATGATATTAAACCGTTAAAACTAGTTCCTAGTAGTGCAAATTTCTTAGGATTAATTTAAATAGAGTGGTATTGAAAAATAGATAATCAAAAATATTAGTTTAAAAAATTGTTATTAACAAATTAATAATAGAAAAAATGCAAGTTGCTGCAGGCTTTGACTATTCATAAAATTTGTTTATTAATACATATAAGTAAAAGACTCCCAAACATTTGTTTCATAATACTACTGTAAATCCCCCATTTAAAATGTAACTGACTAATATACTGAGACACCAGTGTCCAATCACTCTGAATTAAGCAGTTTAAACACAACCTAGTTTTTCTAAAAACAATGTGTTAAATAAATGTACTTTAAAAACACATCAATTGTAGAGCAGATTATGTCTGATGACAAACAAAAATTAATAGCCTGTTAGATGACTTGATATATAAACAAGGAATAAATGTTGCTAAAGTAAATGCAAATTGTTTTAAAAAAGACCGGATTGAATATAAATACAAAAGCTTTCTTTGGGACTTCACAATAACTAGTATTCTTTGTGTATTAGAAATTTGATCAGAGTCTATATAGAACAATATTCGCACATTTGTATATGTGCTGGTGACTGGTAATATTCCATATGTACTTGTGAGTCTCTTACGTGACAGCAAATATAACTGGTGACTGTTGGTATTCCTTGTATACTTGTAAGTCTCTTGTGTAACAGCAAATCGAATTGCCTGTTATTTGGCTTACTTCCAATTTCACATATGATAGGTCTTGCGTTGTAATTCACTCACCCGGTCTTCCGGTAATGTAGGCGTGTACTCTTCAGCCTGCTCACCTGGGTTCCACCGGGTTCGTGCTGTATCACTCGTAGTGAGTTTGGGTAAGATCTCTTCCAAATCTCCTTAGTGTGCACACTAATGATCCTCTGTTGGTCTGTACTCCTACCGTCTACCCAAGATATTCAGTGGATTTCTGGCGTGACGATCCTGGGAGTAAACTTTCTGTGTCTCCTCAAAGCCATATAGTGGTCAAATCTACGCGTTTCAGCTCTCCAGGGAGCCTTTGTCAAGATGCCTACATCCAGCTGAGATCGTTTATTTAAAGGGTGTTTGTATATCTGTCACTGTCCCACTTATAACATTCAACCGGTTCTTTAGTTTAAAAAAGTCATATGTTAGTTAAAATAATTAATAATTAAAAACACATTATATTATCTTATTCCTAATGGGCCTATCTTATTTTTCTACCATATCATTAAAGCCTTACAGCACTTTGCATTTCAAAATTTGGAAATATAAAAAAGTGTTTTGTAAAAAAGTTCAACAATTAAAAATTAACTGAATTGGGTTATAACTAATGGATCTCGGCGTTGGATATGGGAAACATATTTCAGACTCAATAAATTTTGCATGTAAATTTTTTTTCTCAAACTAGGCTGGGTTAGAACTCTCAACCTTTATAGTGGAGGATTGACTTCTTAGCCACTATGCTACCAAGGTCTCCTTGTGTCCTATAGTCATAATATGCGTACTTAGCTTATTTGTAGCCTAATATAACAGATTCAAAAATTATGGTCTGTCTTTTATTTTCCCTTGTATTCGAACCCTGGTACCTTGGTTTGCGAGGTCATAGCCTTACCCATTATGCTAGCTTCCTGGTATGCTTTCCTCATTCACGTCATACCTATATGTATATAGCTTTTGGCAATTTCAAGCTAATGTGTTTTTCTATGCATCTACCAATATGATTCTACTGTGTGGTCTCTAAAATGTAGATCTGAAGTACCTTTCTTGTGTATTATTGGAGTCAGCTGATTTATTTATATATATAAAAAATAATAAATAATAAATATAAGATAGTAAATTGTCTATTTATAGTAATGTTGGCCATAGTTGAACTCATATACTTCAAGGTAATATTTTTTTACCGTTACACATATATGATGCTCTTAGCCACTACACTATTCTTTAGTTTTACCACCATTAGGATATAAGTTTATGTTGTGATTGACTTATGTTTTTAGTAAAAAAAGTAAACTTATATAATTTATATAGATGAATTCAGATCCATTTCGCTATTCAATCCCTTAGGGTGAAGTGTTCCAAAATTAAAAATGAACTCTGCTTCATGTTTCAGTAATTTCTTTCCTATGTTTCCTCTTCTCCCATCTGGTACTAATTTTTTAACTCCCCAAAATTTAAAAGCATCAGTATTGCCATTATGGACCTCTTTGAAGTGTTTATACAAAATAGTATCTTCTCTCTGGTGTTCTATAGCTAGGATGTGCTCACGTATAAGGTCTTTTAATTTCCGTCCCGTTTGTCAAAAGTATCTTAGATTGCAATTACACTGTAACATATAAATAATATTCATATCCGTACATCTTATAATGTCTGTTATTTTAATAAGTCTCCCTTCCTTGTCTGACATTATCTGTTTTAATTTTGTGCTATGTTTACAGGACTTGCCCTGATGACATGGAAAAAAAAAACTAAATTTTTTCTCCTTTTATTGTTTTATATCCTTTATTGCAAATCTTACCCCCATTATTAAACTCACTGGGGGATAGTAATGATTTTAGATTATTTGCCTTTCTATAAATGAATCTGGGGTTTCTTCCTATATTGGGCTCTATTAGCGGGTCTTTCAGTAGCAGGTGCCAGTGTTTTTTAATAATTCTTTGAAATTGTTTATGATGCGCTGAGTAAGATGTAATTAATGGTATGTCAAGTATCCCTTTAACGATATGGTAGAAAAATAAGATAGGCCCATTAGGAATAAGATAATATAATGTGTTTTTAATTATTATTTATCTTAACTAACATATGCCTTTTTTAAACTAAAGAACCGGTTGAATGTTATAAGTGGGACAGTGACAGATATACAATACGATACATACACTATTTAAAGTTTGACCAATTTGGAGACAAGGAAAGGGTTAATGAAACACCCTTTAAATAAACAATCTCAGCTGGATGTAGGCATCTTGACAAAGGCTCCCTGGAGAGCTGAAACGCGAAGATTTGACCACTATATGGCTTTGAGGAGATACAGAAAGTTTATTCCCAGGACCGTCACGCCAGAAATCCACTGAATATCTTGGGTAGACGGTAGGAGTACAGACCAACAGAGGATCATTAGTGTGCACACTAAGGAGATTTGGAAGAGATCTTACCCAAACTCACTACGAGTGATACAGCACGAACCCGGTGGAACCCAGGTGAGCAGGCTGAAGAGTACACGCCTACATTACCGGAAGACCGGGTGAGTGAATTGCAACGCAAGACCTATCATATTTGAAATGGGAAGTAAGACAAATAACTAACACATACAATTCGATTTGCTGTTACACAAGAGACTTACAAGTATACAAGGAATACCAACAGTCACCAGTTACATTTGCTGTCACGTAAGAGACTCACAAGTACATACGGAATATTACCAGTCACCAGCACATATACAAATGTGAGAATATTGTTCTATATAGACTCTGATCAAAATTCTAATACACAAAGAATACTAGTTATTGTGAAGTCCCAAAGAAAGCTTTTGTATTTATATTCAATCCGGTCTTTTTTAAAACAATTTGCATTTACTTTAGCAACATTTATTCCTTGTTTATATATCAAGTCATCTAACAGGCTATTCATTTTTGTTTGTCATCAGACATAATCTGCTCTACAATTGATGTGTTTGTAAAGTACATTTATTTAACACATTGTTTTTAGAAAAACTAGGTTGTGTTTAAACTGCTTAATTCAGATTGATTGGACACTGGTGTCTCAGTATATTAGTCAGTTAAATTTTAAATGGGGGATTTACAGTAGTATTATGAAACAAATGTTTGGGAGTCTTTTACTTATATGTATTAATAAAAAAAAATTATGAATGGTCAAAGCCAGCAGCAACTTGCATTTTTTCTATTATTAATTTGTTAATAACAATTTTTTAAACTAATATTTTTGATTATCTATTTTTCAATACCACTCTATTTAAATTAATCCTAAGAACTTTGCACTTCTAGGAGCTAGTTTTAACGGTTTAATATCATACAATTTGAAATCTTGTTGGAACTATACTTTTAATTATTATTTTTAAACTTAATAGTACATTTGCCAGATAGCCTTTTGGCGCCGCCTCCACCCCTTGCAGAAAAATCCCCTAATCTAATTGCACTTGTTGTGAGAAGTGCAATTAGGGGGTTGGCAATTCTGGTTCAACTTACTCTCGGTCTACACTGACCCTGTATCTAGTTTTAATTAGGTAGCTTATAGGGTTAATTTTAGCTTTAGTGTAGAGATCAGCCTCCCACCTGACACATCCCACCCCCTCATCCCTCCCTGACCCCCCTCAAACAGCTCTCTTCCCTCCCCACCTCACAATTGTCACCACCATCTTAAGTACTGGCAGAAAGTCTGCCAGTACTAAAAAAAAAACATTTTAATTTATTTTTTTATTATTTTTTTCCCAATTTATTCTGCAGTGTTGGATCCCCTCTTAGTCCCCAACCTCCCTGATCCCCCATATACAGCTCTCTAACCCTCCCCCTCTACCTATTTGCTGCCAGTACCAGGCAGTACAGGCAGCTGTCTGCCAGTACCAAGTTTGCCCCCCCAAAAATGTGTATTTTTTTTATTAAAATAAGATATTTTCTGTAGTGAAGCTGCCCCCTCAATATCCTACCTCCCTCCCCCTCCCAGATCCCTTGCCCAACATCTTAGATAGCCCTATTTTTGCCGTCCAGAATTTAAAAAAAAAATGAAAACTTAAGATTTGGTGCACATGTACACATACGCCCCCCCACCCCCCACCGCAGCCAGTTCTGCAGACTGATGCACAAATGTCAAACACAGGAACAGGAACCCGGGACATCGATGGGCCGCCCACCCGCCTCCCTGCTGCTGCTTCCACCCACCAACAATTGGCACCATAAATGCCCGATGCAGAGAGGGTCACAGAGTGTCTCTCTCTGCATCGGTGGCTAAAAAAAGGTATTAGAGTGAGGCCTTAATACCGAAGCATCACTGCAACACCTTGAAGGCAGTTGGAAGCGATCAATATCGCTTCCACCACTTGAGACCCCTAAGGACATACTGGGTACTAACTGTCACTAACTGACAGTTTTTGTAGGACGTACCCTGTATTTCCTTGGACGTTAAGGGGTTAAAAGTTTTTTTTAATTTTTTATTTATTGAAAAAAAAAGTATCATTTTATTTTCCTGATCCCCAAGACTTACACTGTTGAAAAGGTGAGTCTTAGGAATCAGTAGCTACGTACATGCCTGAGATACAGGCTTCTAAGCAGCATGCCCCCTTTTCCTATACTTAACATTGTTATTTTTAAATAAAGTTGCGCTGTGACATCATCACGTCATTGCGCGTGATTTCACCACGCATAACCTGAAGCCCCAGCCATGCCAGTCACTATACGGCCCGATCGCCGGGGTAGGAGCAGGTGGGAGCCCCCAGATCTCCCTCAAGTTGAGAGAGTGCTAGCGATGGCTCTGAGCCGTCATTAGCACCTGTGACTGCTCAGAGCCATCGTTAGCACTGAAAGGGTTAAAATGATAAATCATATATAAATAAAAAAGTCTGCAATATACTTTAATTATTTATTTTGTCCCCCTTTTCTGTAATTCCATTCTGAAATTGTGAGCTATTTAGTTCCTGCATAACACTGTTATATTCCACACAGTCATTGGCTGCACACTCTAGCGACCTATTTATAACTGTGCTTAATTGGCTACAGCAGAGAAGGTAACCTAAGTTACAACATGCCAGCTTTCATTATTTGATAGACACTATACCTTTACCCTTATTTTGTCAATAAAATAAGTTTAAACAATTTAAAAAATACATCTACATATTATTCTCAGACTAATATTTTCTTAGAATGCATCATTTTATCCAGCATTTATGTAATGTTTAATGTCCCTTTAATATATTTTCTATAGAAGTTCCACAAACCTTTGTGGAATACCTAAATTGTTTCAGTGCAGGGGTTTTCATTTAGCCAGAAGTACATGTGTGCAATTAGCAAGTTAATAACATTGGCTCTTATTTTAAAATTAAAATGTTTGAAATCTCCAAACAATTGATACCCAGGTTTTCTAGTGATTTGTTTAATGCCTTGAAAATATCTTAAATTTAATAACCTTGCAAAGAGCCAGCTAAGGCAGCTTTGATTTGACCCCAAGAAACGATCAAGGGGATATTTATTTATCATACTCTACAATTATTCTTTTTATAACAAATGAATCCAAAAATGTTCCAGCAGACAAGAGTGTGATGAGAGAATAAAAAAAATGTGCTTTATTAGGACCAATTAAAAACGATACACAAATAGGCAGACTCCTGTAAACAGTCGGAGTTAGAAAAAGTTTGACCGGTTTCAGCCAAATAGGCTGTAGTCATAGACATGTTGCACTTATGCAGGTGCAATCTATTTAAAACTCTTAGCTCCTCCCCAAGGAGGTGATAAAAGAAAACAAACTCCCAATGTTTAACCCTTTAAAGAAAATATGTAGAATTGTATATACACAGACTTCTGTTAGACATAAAGGAGAATAAACAAATTACATAAAGTGATAACATAACAGTCAAGATAGTTACAACCCCAATTAACACAAAAGCAACAGCAAATCAAGTGTATTCAGATCATAAGATAACAGAAAAGAAAATACATATGATAAAAAAGAATACCTTAAATTATGTGTTAAAAGTTAAAGGAGAAAATTAAAGCTTGACTAATACTTAGGCGTGCTCATGTGCTTTATTAACTAAAAGGCACCTTTGCTGAAATCATCATTATGTCTAGCTGATGCATATAAATTATGTAAAAAAAAACTGTAGACTGTATTATAAGAACTTGAAATTTAGGGTATAGATAATGATCGTGGTTATACCTGGTTATTACTTGTAAGTTGTAAAAAATACATGTACTAACAAGTTAAAGATACTTAGGATTTAAGTGTTTAGGGACTACAATAAGCAATTTATAAATGGCCTGAAAAATAACCTGAATAGTATCAGGAGAATCCAACCAAATATGTGTATCTAGACTCAGTAAAAACCGAGTTAGAGAACAAAGTCAAAGTGCATACCTAATTTAAAGAAAAAATTCTTCAATTAGGAAGTGTATATATAAATTAATGGAATGAGGGGAGCATCTGGGAATTCCAAAAGAGATATGCACTATGTTACATACATACTATCAGTGTTGCCAGTAATTAATAATGTCAAATTCCGAGTTGAATCCCCTTGGTAGCAGGCAACCGAGTTTGTGGATCCAATAGATCTCCTGTCGACACAAAATACAAAATTTGTTGCCTCCCCTAGGGGGTCAGACTATCTGCTCGATTGCCTGCCACCTAAAGGATCCAACCTGACCTTGATGTACCTCCAAAAAATGTTTAGAAAGAGCAGACACTTCTCTTTCATGGGAGATGTGGGCTAAATGCTCTTTAATGCGTGTTCCCACCTCTCTGGTGGTTCTACCCACATACTGCCTGTGGCACAGGGTGCACTCTATGAGATATACCACAAATTTACTTCCACATTTAACGCAGCCCTTGGTCTCAAAAGATTCCGCCCCAGAGGCTGACGTGAAGTGGGTGGCTACTTTGATGTGGTCACAGGACCCACAGGACCTCTTTCAACACCGGAAAGTGCCCTTGAAGTGTAACCAAGAGCTCCTGCTTGGTTCTTCCCTCAGTAAACTGGGGGACAGCAAATTTCCTAGGGTCAGATTTCTCCTGTAAACAAAATTACAGCCATCTTTAATAACATTGCGTAGGGATTTGTCTCCCCGCAGAATTGGGATGTTCTTCCTGATTATATTACAGACCTGATGGTATTGATTAGAGTAGGCTGTAATAAGAGTAGGAGCATTGCGTGTCTGAAATGTCTTGGTTTTTGTATTGGCTGGGCTAGTAGTCCTATGGAATAACCCCGACCGATCCATCCGGTCAACCTCATGTCGTGCTCTCTTGATAACTTTAACAGGATAGTTCCTATCTCGTAGGCGCTTATCCAAGTCCTCACTTTCTCTATCGCAGTCCCCTCCCCGGGAACAATTGCATTTGATACGCATAAACTGGCCTTTAGCAATACCTCTAAAGACATGTTTAGGGTGACTGCTATTAGCATGCAATAATGTGTTGCCGGAGATAGGCTTGCGATAGAGTGAAGATGTAATTTTATGGGTGTCAGGTTCACCTGTCAGAGTTACATCCAAGTAATTCATTGTCCTTTGGTGCCACTGGTAGGTGAATTTCAGACCCACTTCATTACAATTCAGTTGGTCCACCAATTCCTTTACTTGTGTCTCACCTGAGGACCAGATGATCAATAGGTCATCTATGAACTTCAGATATTTTTTGATGGACCCAGTGAATCTATTTCCTCCCCCATAGACGTGGAACCGCTCCCACCACCCCATAAAAAGGTTGGCGTAGCGGGGGGGGGGGGCTGAGCCAGCGCTCATGAAGGATGGCTGCACTTATGTGAGCTCCTAGCTCCCTGTTGGGCCTAAGTGAGGAAAACACCACTCGAAAACTTGAAATACTTGCCCTTTCATAGGCATAGTCATGGGGCAACACAGCGAGGACACGGGGCTGATCAAATTTTAGTGCGGCGAAAATACGGACAGGATTTGTCCGTGGCCGTAAGTGCCGGGATGCGCTCCACGTGGACAGCTGTACCTGAATAACACTGCAGCCGTATAGAGTTGGGACTGGACAGTATCGGCAATCCCCCGACACAGTAAGACTCTTTGTATACCCAAAGCGCTTGTCCAGCTGAAGAAGATTGCTGCGGTAAGATGTATATAATACTGACACTGTTTTTAAAATGGTGCCTGTACTACAATACACGCAGCACAAACTTTCAGCGCCATAGTTAGTGAAGCTGCAGGAGATATCAACTACTTCTGAATGTAATGTGATTTCAACACCTGGTATATTGTTATGGACTGTGCTATATGATAAGGGGATAATTTTAAAGGTGCCTCTTAACACTAGATGATCTCTCTTTCTATAGGAGAGTGGTCAGCTCAAAGGACATTATATTAATACATGAACCTGGGCTTACAAGGGTCCCCTTTATACTTTGATTGCCAGAAGTTTTTCCCCGGTTGTAGCTGCTGTGACTCCCTAATATAATAATTATAGCGCCGTATAGGCGACTAGAGCATTCACTATGTCACCTAAGAAGGGGAATAAACCTGAGAAGGTAGCGAAGAAAACAGGACCCAGTCCCTCATTGAATAATTTTTTTTAAACTCTGGAGACCCCAACCACAGCGCCATCTAAACACACTGCAGAAGTTCCAGGTCTCCCTCATCTTCTTCTGATTCTGAGCCTGATACTCAAACCTCTGCTATAACGATACCCAAGGCATTATTGGACTCTCTGCCCTCTAAGAAAGACTTTTCTTCTCTAATTAGTCAAGTCAAACAATGTATACGTGAGGAGATTGCGGAGGTGAAAAAAGAAATTACAGAAATTGGCCAGAGAGTTGAAAAGCTAGAGGGTCAATCAGATATATCCTGTTCCAATATTGCATTTCTCAGAGACAAAACAGTTCAACAAGATGCAACTATAGCCCAGATGGAGAATAAAATTGACGACCTAGAGAATAGGGGTCGCCGAGTAACATTAGGATCAGAGGGATCCCTGAAACTGTGCCACCCGCAGACTTGGAATCTTATATACAAGAACTTTTTACTTTTTTATTGGATACAGGAGATGATGCTACAGTTGCCTTGGATCGCTTTCACCGAGCCTTGAGGGCTAAGACACTGGGAGACCAGCCACCCAGGGATGTGATTGTTAAGGTCAGTAATTATCCTCTGAAGGAAGAAATTATGAAGAAGGCAAGACAAAAATATCCAATAAAATTTAAATATGACCCTGTTCAAGTGTTTGAAGATCTAACACAGAGAACCTTGCTAAAAAGAAGAGAGCTCAGGCCACTGACGACCAAATTGAGACACTTGAATATCCCCTATAGATGGGGTCATCCATTTCACCTTCAAATCTCCTGGAAAGGTAGAAAGTTGATTTGCCATTCTCAAGAAGACATCGGCCGTATCTGCAAAGAATTAGAGATCAACCCACCGGAGGTACAAGAAGATGCTAATCAAGCTACAACATCTGGAGCACTTAATCTGCCACCTCTCCCAAAGAGGGGAGAGTGGCAAGAGGCCTCTGTGAAGAAGATTCGTAAGACCAAGCAAGGTCTTGGAACCATTGGTACACCAGGCTGATAGCCCTAGGACGGTAATGGTAACATGATAACCCTTTTTCTTTACAGGTCTTGCTAAGTGAAAATAATCCCCCAGCAGCTGTCTGGCATAGGGTTATTTGTGTCGGGTATGCCGGAGGTGAACTTTGTTTTAGGCTATGTACTCTTGCTTTTATAATGGCGTACTTGAAGACTGTTGCCATGCTATGTTATGTGTGAGGGAGGAGGGAGTTGGCCTGGACGACCGGGTAAATTGAGTCCCATCTTTAAACTGTCCGGGATGTGTTTGGACATTACACCTTGTGATGGACATATGCTAAAAGTTCACTTTACCATGCTGGACATAGACTGAGTGGTGTTTTACACTATTTCATTATATATCTTCTAGCCCATTTGGAGACTTTTTCTCCCATTTTAAGAGGATTCGGTTCCTCTTATATAATTGTTACATCTGTTGTGTTTTTGTATTTCTGTGTTTAATGTTCTTGTTTTATTGTATTGTGTTCTATTCAGGGGGATGCTGCAAAATATGGTTATTAATGGATCAGGGTAAAGATGCCAATAGCTGAGCAAAAATTACACAAAATGTTAAGGGCCTAAATTGTCCTAATAAACAGAATCTAGCTATAAGGGATCTCAGGAAAAGAGGGGGTCACATCTTATTACTTCAAGAGACACATTTTAAAGGTACTGCGATACCTAAATATTTCTCGTCCCATTACCCTCAGCACTACCATAGTACAAACATAGCAAAGAAAACAAATGGAGCTAGTATACTTATCCATAAGTCTTTATCGTTTAAACTATTGCATGTAGATAAGGACAAGGAGGGTAGATATTTGGGAGTGGTGGGCTTATTGTTTGGTAAGCCGGTCACCATAGTAAACCTATATGCCCCAAATACAAGTCAGGACAAATTTATTTCCCGAATAGCAACCAAGATTATTGATATCCAAAAGGGACCTTTGGTGGTAGCTGGAGACCTAAATATCCCACTAAATCCTGAATTGGATAGCTCAAACCCAAACGCCCAAATTAATTACAAATTGCTCTCTTCAATATGGAGCGAGATGAAATCCCTAACACTCCATGACACTTGGAGATATCTCCACCCAAACTTTAAAGACTATACTTTCTTCTCCAATCCACAAAAAAGTCACTCTAGGATTGACTATATATTAGTTGACCATTTAGCGCTCTCACTAGTTCGCACTGTATATATAAAGCATACATCTTGGTCGGACCACTCAGCTGTAGAATGTATATTGCAGTGGCCCTCTATCCCGATCAAATCTTTCATGTGGCGACTAGATGATTCCTTATTATCAGACCCACTAATCTTAGAAAAAATAAATAAGCAAATGTAACTGTACTTTTCCCTTAATAGTTTTCCGGAACATAGTTACTCCACAATCTGGGAAGCGCATAAGGCTTTTATAAGGGGGGAGTTTATTAAAAT
This sequence comes from Bombina bombina, assembly GCF_027579735.1. NCBI lineage: Eukaryota > Metazoa > Chordata > Amphibia > Anura > Bombinatoridae > Bombina > Bombina bombina. The sequence continues at coordinate 731,468,306 of NC_069501.1, read as the reverse complement.
CAAGGCCCACAAACATAAACAGTCTTTATTGCAATATACTAAACTAGCACAAGAAGTCTCAGAGGCAGATTACCTTTTAAAATTAAACCCAAAAGACCATTCCCTTCTGGACTCCCTAGAAAAAAAGCGTAAGAATCTCTCCCAATATTTGCAAATTGAATCTCAACGGTTCCAGTTGTAATGTTAGACAAAAATAATATGGGGAAGGTAATAGATCAGGCAAATTACTGGCCAGTGCTTTAAAGAAGAAATCTCTACAAACATACATTCATTCTTTAGACTCACGTCAGGGGAAAGCCATAGAAGATACAAGGTCAATAGGGAAAGTTTTTCATTCATTTTATCACAAGTTATATAATTTATTCCCTCACAGGAACATAGACACACACAAGATATTATGTGATGAATATTTGGAGACTATGAAACTCCCCAGGCTACAACCTGAGGACAGAAACTTTTTAAATTCCCCTATCACTAGTAGAGACATCTCAGATGCAATTAAAGATATGAAACCAGACAAAGCTCCAGGCCCGGACGGCTTTACAAATAGGTATTATAAGACCTTCCAGTCCCATTTAATACCACACCTTCTTAATCTATTTAATAATGTCCCCAACTCTGAACCTTTTCCAGATACGATGATGCAGGCACATATTTCAGTCATGCCTAAACCAGGCAAACCCCCAACTTCCCCAGCAAATTTTCGGCCTATTTCCTTGCTGAATGTCGACCTAAAACTCTACGCAAAAATTTTAGCAGCGAGAATAAATAAATTCCTCCCTAGTTTGGTCCATTATGACCAGGTAGGTTTCGTCCCGCAGCGGGAAGCTAGAGATAATATATATAAGGTTGTACACCTTATGGAATATGTCAAAAAAGCCAACATTCAATCAGTGCTCCTATCTACAGATGCTGAAAAAGCATTTGATAGGCTAGATTGGACTTTCTTGCAAGCAACTCTTCAAAAATTTGGTTTCCCAAGTCTATTTATTAATAAAATCTTTGCCCTCTATTCTAACCCGACTGCCCAGATCAAGGTTAACGGGACGTTATCTGATCAATTTGAAATTTGGAATGGTACACGCCAAGGTTGCCCCTTATCTCCCTTACTATTTGTTTTATCCCTAGAGCCATTGGCTGAAAGAATCCATAACAACCCGGAGATATTAGGTATTACAGTAAACAAAGAAATTTATAAGTTAGCAATGTTTGCTGATGATGTCTTATTGACACTAACAGCACCAGATCAATCCTTATTGATGGCCCAACGTGAATTAGGGGCATTCAGTGAAGTCTCCAATTTTTTGATTAATCATAGTAAATCGGAATTACTCCCAATAAATTTATCTAAAAGAGACATTGCAGTACTTAAAAAAAGTACTCCTATAAAATACAAAATAAAGGGTTGAGATACCTGGGAATTTTATTATCCCCTCAGCATGATAATCTACGTAAATTGAATTATGGCTGACTAGTGGAGGAATTTATTCATTTGACATCTTCCTGGCTCCCAAAAAACATTTCTTGGCTGGGTAGAATTGCGGCTGCAAAGATGACACTTTTGCCAAAGGCTTTATATGTAATGCAAGCCCTCCAAATTCCCGGAGTTAGGGGGTATCTTAGGAAACTACAATCTATTATAGATACATACATTTGGCACCGTAGGCCCCTGAGAATAGCAAAAGGCACCATGTACATCCATAGAGAGGAAGGAGGTTAAGGAGTTCCCCACATTTATTTATACAAACAAGCCATATCACTTAATCATATAATAGATTGGTGTAGACAAGGAGACAATTCTTATAAAAGATGTGTCTGCCTAGAGTCGCAACTGTTGGAAACCTCACACCTAGGTAGCATTTGTTGGGCCCCACAGAAACCTTCAGAAGACTTACTGGATGCATATCCAATTTTAAAAGAGGTGTGGTCTGACTGGGTACTAATAAGGGACACATTTTGTTTGATTACCACAAAATACTCACCATTAACTATTTTACGCCCAAATAGGGAACTTCCAGCGACCTCAGGAAAGTTGATAGGTATGACAACAACTCCTCATTCTTTGCAGGACCATATCCCAATACATACAATACTGACAAATAACTAGTTATCAACTAGGGATATTTTATTGGAAAAGGGGTTAAAAATGTTTGATCCCTGGTTGTTCTATCACCAGGTGAGACACTTCTTAATTACTCACAAGTCATATAAAGACATGGTGAGACGCCTTACAACATTTGAATCTCTCTGCACTTCAGTTACACATCCACAAAAGGTCATCTCCTTGATGTATCGATGCCTTCTTAAATCTCATTACTCCGGTCTGCCGAACTATATTTGTAAATGGGAAAAAAGAAATGAACTTGAGTTTCTCGGCTAGACAATGGTCCCTTTGGCTTAAATATACGTCTAAATCTGCTCATTCTGCCATGGGGTTAGAAACAAACTTAAAGATTATCACTAGGTGGTACTTAACCCCTAGCAGACTAAAATACATGTTTAAAAATGCTAGCGATAAGTGCTGGAGAGGGTGTGGGCACACAGGCACCATGTATCATATATGGTGGGAGTGCAAGACGATTAAGCCCTTTTGGATGCAGGTTCACACTCTCGCCTGCCGTGTTATAGGCATTCAATGGGAGCTTTCACCTCAAATTGTTTTATTTAATGATATTTCGGAAATCCCATGTAAGATTAGAAGGCATTTATATCAAATTCTAATAAATACGGCTAAAAGATTAATCCCTACATTTTGGAAGAGTCCATTGGTACCCACTATCAGTCAATGGGTTGACCAGGTATCAAATATTCTGATCCTAGAGAGATTTCATTATTTCAAGACGGGACAAATGGACTTTTTCTATGACATGATGTTCCTATGGGAGCAATTCATACATAGTATATAAAAAATGGATTTGGTTTCAAGTCACTGTATATGGCCTTGTTTGCTCAGGTTTTCTAGATACTAAGTGACCTACACCTGGGGACTTAGAAATGGGGAGAATATTGGTAATTATACTTCCCTATGTGACCCATGACAATTGGTATCCCCCTCCCCCACGAGCATAGTCTTGTGGATGTTAATGCGCAATATCTATACTGCACACCCCTGAATTTGTTGAAATTGGTTAAAATGTATTATTTTGCTTTTTGTAATTTATATCTATACTAGTAGACATTTAGGCACCCTCATATGGGAACACCATGAAATAGTGTATTGTGGTTACCTTTTTGATACTATTTCAATTACATCTTGTAATGTCATCTTAGAATTTTTAATAATTGGATGTATGTCATTGTTTGAATAAGATGTATATGATGTTTATAATGTACTGCACTATTGGAAAATAAAGAGATAATAAATAAAAAAAAAAAAGGTTGGCGTAGGAGGGGGCGAATTTCGCCCCCATGGCGGTTCCACGTCTCTGGAGGTAGAAAGTGTCAGAAAACTTAAAAAAATTATGTTGAAGCAGAAACCTGATAACCCTCAAAACAAAATCTTTGTATTGAGAATCCAGGTCAGTGCACATGTCCAGAAAGAATTCTACGGCCTGGAGTCCAAATTCGTGGGTAATACTGGAGTATAAAGCCACCACATCAATGGTTATCCAGCTGTAGTTTGGCTCCCATCTAATCTGTTCCAATTTAGATAGGGCATGAGCAGTGTCACGTACGTAGCTGGGTAATCTGTGTACCACTGGTTGCAAAAAGTTATCGACCCATTTAGACAGTGGCTCCATTAGAGAGCCAATACCTGCCACAATGGGTCGTCCCTGGACATTTTCGAGACTCTTGTGGACCTTCGGGAAGTGGTGGAAGATAGGCATCACCGGATTATCAACTAACAAGCAGTCAAAAGTATGTCTGTCGATGATGCCCATCTCCAATCCATCATCCAGGAGGTCCCTCAAGATATGCCCAAAAGAGGTAGTGGAGTCTCTGGGTAGGATGGAGTAGGCCTCGTTGTCACCCAATTGTCTCAGGGCTTACGCTACATAGGCATCCCTATCCATGACGACAACACTACCGCCTTTATCAGATTGTCGAAAGACAATGTTGATGTTGTTCTGTAGATTGGTAATGGCCTCTCTTTCCTTTCTAGTCAAATTTGAGTTATGATTAGTGATGTCTCGAACCTAAAATTTTCGGTTTGCGAACGGCGGACTCGAACTTCCGGTATTGTTTGCGAACTGGCAAACCGCCATTGAATTCAATAGGCAGGCGAACTTTAAAACCTACAAGGACTCTTTCTGGCCACAATAGTGATGGAAGTTGTTTCAAGGGTACTAACACCTGGACTGTCGCATGCTGGAGGGGGATCACTGGCAAAACTCCCATGGAAAATTACATAGTTTATGCAGAGTCTGCTTTTAAGCCATAATGTGCCTAAATCAACTAACATTCCCAAAATGTTTGCAATAACATGCTTTAAAACATCAGTTATGATGTCGTATCTATCAGGTAGTGTAAGGGTTACGGCCGCATCACAGTGACAGAGCAAACTCCAAGTGTTACGCACCGCAATCAACCGCAAACAGTCCACTTGCACAACCACGAGATAGATAGATTTGATAGATAGATACATAGTTAACATAGCTCATTTTTAATTATTAAGAATACTGTGACAACAAATATGATTGGTGTAAATATTTTTCAAGTAGGCCTGGCACACAGGCTTGGAAGGCAGTAGAAAAGTGCAATTCTAGGGCACAAGCAAACTGAGGATTAAGATCAACAATCAAGAATTTTTTAATTTTAATTAGTAACTATACTGTGACAACAATTATGATTGGTGTAAATAGTTGGCAAGACGGCCTGGAACAAAAGGCTGGCAGGCAGGAGGTAAATGCAATTCAAGGACACTAGGAGACTGAATACTGACAGTCAAAAGAGTGATTATTGACAATACTGTTAAAAGAAATATGATTGCTGGCAATAATTGGCTAGGTGGGCCTGGCACACAGCAGGCTGCAAGGCAGGAGGAAAGTGCAATTCAATGGCACCAGCAAACTGAGGATTCACAACAACTATTACCAAAAATTTTAATTTTTAATTATTAAGAATACTGTGACAACAAATATGATTGGTGTAAATATTTTTCAAGTAGGCAGTAGAAAAGTGCAATTCTATGGCACGATCAAACTGAGGATTAAGATCAACAATCAAAATTTTTTTTAATTGTAATTAGTAACTTTACTGTCTGTGACAACAATTATGATTGGTGTAAATAGTTGGCTAGACGTGGTGGCAGTAATCACAGCATATGCTGTGAGCCTTAAACACACAGCCTGAAAGCCAGGCAAATGCTAATAAAAAAAAAAAACGAAAAAAAAAAAAAAAATGGCACAAAATATAGCCCTAAAAAGGGCTTTTTGGGGTGCTGTGCTTGCAGCAGAGATGAGTGGAGTCCTTCTGGACTGTAGTGAACACTAAATACACTATGTTTTTCCTATTAATGTCAGGAGCAAAAACACAACACGTCCTCTCATTAAGAAAGCAAGGTCGTTATGAGTCTAAAATGGCGGATTCCGAGTAGCTGGGAGGGTCTGTGAGGGAGTGTCTGATGTTGATTGGCTCTAATGTGTCAGATGGCTGTGACATAAAGGGTCAAAGTTTCCTCAATGATGACACATAGGGGCGGATCGAACATTGCCATGTGTTCGCCCACAAACGCGAACGCGAACAAGCTATGTTCGCTGTGAACCGTTCGCGGGCGAACAGTTCGGGACATCACTAGTTATGATTAGTATTAGTCTGGGAAAGGGTAGTGAGGTCCTCCATGACTCTTTTATGAAATACCTCAAAACTCTTACCCCTAATATGTAAGGGGTAAAAATTTGATGCAGATTTTAATTTATGTTGACATATCATGTCTTTAGGTATATGATCTATACTCCCTGATAAATCCTCCAAATTAGTGAGTGCACAAATATCAGCAAAAGACATATTGTCAGCATCAGAACTTAAATTCACTGCTGATAGATCAATAGTAGAAGTGATCTATCTGTCTCAGTTTCTGGAAAGAATTTTCTCAGGGTTAGATCCCTCACTAGTCTGTTAACGTCAGAATTGTCTGGAACAAATCAAAATTCCTAGAGGGAACAAATCCCAACCCATAACTCAGTACTTTCCTTTCGAGATGAGTTAGATTATAGGTAGACAGATTTATAACTGAATTATCCGTCATTGGAGTCTGTGTCATTGGTACCTGTGTCGTGGAGTTCCCCTGTTCTCCCTCAATTGGTATCTCTGTTGTTGGAAGTCCCCAGTGGTAGATTTCTGTCTGTTGCCCCGTCCCCCTCCCCTGGGTCGTCTCGGGCCCCACTGAAAAACCTGCTGTGTAGTGTCAGAGCTATCATCAGTGCCCTTGGGGTTGGTGGTCATATGATAATGATTGTTACCTCTTCTCTGGCGCCTGCCCCTTTTAGGAAAAGCCCCTGAGTTTACATGTTCCTTCAGTATACCTCTAGTTGGTTTATCACCCACTATATTAGAAACTGCACATGCTTGATTGGTTGAAGTTCCCTCATCCCCGTCGGAGCCGGAGTAACCATCCAATTCAAAACTAGAGGCAAACCTCTCTTCGTCTGTTAACTCCGGCTCTGAATCGGAAAAGGCAACTTTCTTAGTAACCTTCATTTTAGGTTGTTGTGGATAATCTAAATGTCCCCCCTGACCCATGGCCTGGTGGTCTAATTGATTATATTGTGCCTGGGACCAAATCTTACTCCTCTCTTTACTTTTCCAAATATAGACTGTGCCCTTTGAATAATCTTTCTGGTCCCTAAGGAACTTGGTATGTTTAACCTGGATGATTAATTTTTTAGCCTCCTCAATCACCTTCCTAAGTGTCTCATCAAATTGAGGGTAAACTTCATGTTGTTTAAACAAATTCATATCTGCTTGAAGCAAAATTATCTTATTTTTAACCTCTTTGAGTAACATGTCCTTATATTCAATAAGTAAGGCAATGAGTTTTAAGGAGCAGTCAGTGAGAGTCTGGTTCCAGCGTTCAATAAAATCCACATCTTTAATGTCATAGGTAGGGAATTTATTGATCCTTAGTCCCCTGGGTACCATTTGCATATTGATATACTTAGAAAGGATCCACTTGTCCCATTTGAGTCTTTGTTCCTTTAATTTCAATGTTTCCATGTCATAAAAATTATCCCCTAGTTTAGTGTTAGATGTATCACGATCAAATACGTCTTGTAATTCCAACAAGTCTAAGTCCTCATCATCAGATTCTTTAAGGGAATAAAAGGAGTCTGTGACTGCCATTAGTGATGTCGCGAACCTAAAATTTTCGCGAACCGCGCGAACCGCCATTGAATTCAATAGACAGGCGAACTTTAAAAGCCTACAAGGACTCTTTCTGGCCAGGGTCCTAACACCTGGACTGTTGCATGCTGGAGGGGGATCCCTGGCAAAACTCCCATGGAAAATTACATAGTTGATGCAGAGTCTGCCTTTAAGCCATAATGGGTCTAAGTCAACTAACATTCCCAAAGTGGCTGTCTCAAAACATCCCGGACAGAAGATAGATTGATAGTGATAGATAGGATAGATAGATATACATAGATTGATAGTTAGATAGAATCGATAGAAGAAAAATAGATATATTTGTTAGATATATAATTACCCTAATAAATTCTAATAATCAAACATGCGTTCTTGGACCCAACTAGCTTGTGTCAATTAGTACTTTTCTTAGCACTTTAATCCCTGTTCCCCCCCCCCTATCGTGGGAGTTCTATATGGCCTGCCAGATTACCCTGAATAATTATAATAATAAGACATGTGGTCTGCTACCTATTTTAACGAGTTGTGTTTTAAGTATTACCATTCTTAGCACTTTAATCTCTGTAACTCCCCCTATTTGGTGAGGTCTATACGGCCTGGATGATTACCCATACAAAATATAATAATAAGACATCTGCTCTTGGTCTGCGACCCATGGTAACTATGTTGTGTTAATTAGTAATGTCCTTCGCATTTTAATAGCTGTTACTCATACTCACCCTATCGGTGGAGGTCTATATGGCCTGCATGATTACCCTTACAAAATATAACAACCAAACATATGTTCTGGGACCCATGGTAAGTAGGTTGTGTTATGTAGTACTGTTCTTTGCATTTTCATACCTGTTACAACACCAAATGGTGGCAGGTCTATCTGTCCTTCATGATTAGCTGAACCCAAACCCAAAAAAAAGCCGAGTGTTCTTAGACTAACATCCATGGCTAACTCTGTTGTTTCAATTAGTACTATTCTTAGCACTTTCATCCCTGTTACGGGCGGTCTACATGGCCATCATGATTAGCCGAACAAAATACTACAATCCAACCTTTGCTCACTCTCATATTCTTATTATTTTTATAGCTGATACAACACCGAATGTTGTCAGCTCTATATGGCCTGCATGATTAGCTGCACCCAATACAAAAATAAATCCAAGCGGTCTTGGATTAACACCCATGGCTAACTCTGTTGTTTCAAGTAGTACTATTCTTAGCACTTTCATCTCATCATCCCTGTTACTTCCAGGACTCTCGGTGGTGGTGGTCTACATGGCCATCATGATTAGCCTAACCAAATACTACAATCCAACCTTGGCCCAGTCTTCCTAAGGCCCTTCATTGGCTGTATTTTGGTAGTACTGTTCTTATTAGTTTAATAGCTGATACGACACCAAATGTTGTCAGCTCTATATGGCCTGCATGAATAGCCGCACCCAAAGCCCAAAAAAAGCCAAGCGGTTTTGCACTAACACCCATGGCTAACTCTGTTGTTTCAAGTTCTACTATTCTTAGCTCTTTCATCTCATCATCCCTGTTACTTCCAGGACTCTCGGTGGTGGTGGTCTACATGGCCATCATGATTAGCCTAACCAAATACTACAATCCAACCTTGGAGTGTCTTCCTAAGGCCCTTCATTGGCTGTATTTTGGTAGTACTGTTCTTATTAGTTTAATAGCTGATACGACACCGAATGTTGTCAGCTCTATATGGCCTGCATGAATAGCCGCACCCAAAGCCCAAAAAAAGCCAAGCGGTTTTGCACTAACACCCATGGCTAACTCTGTTGTTTCAAGTTCTACTATTCTTAGCTCTTTCATCTCATCATCCCTGTTACTTCCAGGACTCTCGGTGGTGGTGGTCTACATGGCCATCATGATTAGCCTAACCAAATACTACAATCCAACCTTGGCTCAGTCTTCCTAAGGCCCTTCATTGGCTGTATTTTGGTAGTACTGTTCTTATTACTATGGTGGTCTACATGGCCATCATGATTAGCCTAACCAAATACTACAATCCAACCTTGGCTCAGTCTTCCTAAGGCCCTTCATTGGCTGTATTTTGGTAGTACTGTTCTTATTAGTTTAATAGCTGATACGACACCGAATGTTGTCAGCTCTATATGGCCTGCATGAATAGCCGCACCCAAAGCCCAAAAAAAGCAAAGCGGTTTTGCACTAACACCCATGGCTAACTCTGTTGTTTCAAGTTCTACTATTCTTAGCTCTTTCATCTCATCATCCCTGTTACTTCCAGGACTCTCGGTGGTGGTGGTCTACATGGCCATCATGATTAGCCTAACGAAATACTACAATACAACCTTGGCCCAGTCTTCCTAAGGCCCTTCATTGGCTGTATTTTGGTAGTACTGTTCTTATTAGTTTAATAGCTGATACGACACTGAACGTTGTCAGCTCTATATGGCCTGCATGAATAGCCGCACCCAAAGCCAAAAAAAAGCCAAGCGGTTTTGCACTAACACCCATGGCTAACTCTGTTGTTTCAAGTTCTACTATTCTTAGCTCTTTCATCTCATCATCCCTGTTACTTCCAGGACTCTCGGTGGTGGTGGTCTACATGGCCATCATGATTAGCCTAACCAAATACTACAATCCAACCTTGGCTCAGTCTTCCTAAGGCCCTTCATTGGCTGTATTTTGGTAGTACTGTCATCCTTTTGAATAAAAGATTACAGTAAAGGCATTGATTTTAGAAACCCACAGATCATTATTTGCAACCATGAATTTAGAAAAAAAAATTGATTACACAGCCGTGACACTTATTTATGCTCAGGCCTTTTTAATACGAGGGTCCCGGAGCCTCAACTGAAACAACAGCATGAAAGAGGAGATATGTCATCCTTTTGAATAAAAGATTACAGGAAAGGCATTGATTTTAGAAAGCCACAGATCATTATTTGCAACCGTGAATTTAGAAAAAAAAATTGATTACACACCCGTCACACTTATTTATGCTCAGGCCTTTTTAATACGAGGGTCCTGGAGCCTCAACCGAAACAACAGCATGAAAGAGGAGATATGTCATCCTTTTGAATAAAAGATTACAGGAAAGGCATTGATTTTAGAAACCCACAGATCATTATTTGCAACCGTGAATTTAGAAAAAAAAATTGATTACACAGCCGTGACACTTATTTATGCTCAGGCCTTTTTAATACGAGGGTCCCGGAGCCTCAACCGAAACAACAGCATGAAAGAGGATATATGTCATCCTTTTGAATAAAAGATTACAGGAAAGGCATTGATTTTAGAAATCCACAGATCATTATTTGCAACCGTGAAATTAGACAAAAACATTGATTAGACAGCCGTGACACTTATTTATGCTCAGGCCTTTTTAATACGAGGGTCCCGGAGCCTCAACCGAAACAACAGCATGAAAGAGGAGATATGTCATCCTTTTGAATAAAAGATTACAGGAAAGGCATTGATTTTAGAAACCCACAGATCATTATTTGCAACCGTGAATTTAGAAAAAAAAATTGATTACACAGCCGTGACACTTATTTATGCTCAGGCCTTTTTAATACGAGGGTCCCGGAGCCTCAACCGAAACAACAGCATGAAAGAGGAGATATGTCATCCTTTTGAATAAAAGATTACAGGAAAGGCATTGATTTTAGAAAGCCACAGAACATTATTTGCAACCGTGAATTTAGAAAAAAAAATTGATTACACACCCGTCACACTTATTTATGCTCAGGCCTTTTTAATACGAGGGTCCTGGAGCCTCAACCGAAACAACAGCATGAAAGAGGAGATATGTCATCCTTTTGAATAAAAGATTACAGGAAAGGCATTGATTTTAGAAACCCACAGATCATTATTTGCAACTGTGAATTTAGAAAAAAAAATTGATTACACAGCCGTGACACTTATTTATGCTCAGGCCTTTTAAATACGAGGGTCCCGGAGCCTCAACCGAAACAACAGCATGAAAGAGGAGATATGTCATCCTTTTGAATAAAAGATTACAGGAAAGGCATTGATTTTAGAATGCCACAGATCATTATTTGCAACCGTGAATTTAGAAAAAAAAATTGATTACACAGCCGTCACACTTATTTATGCTCAGGCCTTTTTAATACGAGGGTCCTGGAGCCTCAACCGAAACAACAGCATGAAAGAGGAGATATGTCATCCTTTTGAATAAAAGATTACAGGAAAGGCATTGATTTTAGAAACCCACAGATCATTATTTGCAACTGTGAATTTAGAAAAAAAATTGATTACACACCCGTCACACTTATTTATGCTCAGGCCTTTTTAATACGAGTGTCCCGGAGCCTCAACCGAAACAACAGCATGAAAGAGGAGATATGTCATCCTTTTGAATAAAAGATTACAGGAAAGGCATTGATTTTAGAAAGCCACAGATCATTATTTGCAACCGTGAATTTAGAAAAAAAAATTGATTACACACCCGTCACACTTATTTATGCTCAGGCCTTTTTAATACGAGGGTCCTGGAGCCTCAGCAGAAACAACAGCATGAAAGAGGAGATATGTCAGCCTTTTGAATAAAAGATTACAGGAAAGGCATTGATTTTAGAAACCCACAGATCATTATTTGCAACTGTGAATTTAGAAAAAAAAAATTGATTACACAGCCGTGACACTTATTTATGCTCAGGCCTTTTTTAATACGAGGGTCCCAGAGCCTCAACCGAAACAACAGCATGAAAGAGGAGATATGTCATCCTTTTGAATAAAAGATTACAGGAAAGGCATTGATTTTAGAAACCCACAGATCATTATTTGCAACCGTGAAATTAGACAAAAACATTGATTAGACAGCCGTGACACTTATTTATGCTCAGGCCTTTTTAATACGAGGGTCCCGGAGCCTCAACCGAAACAACAGCATGAAAGAGGAGATATGTCATCCTTTTGAATAAAAGATTACAGGAAAGGCATTGATTTTAGAAACCCACAGATCATTATTTGCAACTGTGAATTTAGAAAAAAAAATTGATTACACAGCCGTGACTCTTATTTATGCTCAGGCCTTTTTAATACGAGGGTCCCGGAGCCTCAACCGAAACAACAGCATGAAAGAGGAGATATGTCATCCTTTTGAATAAAAGATTACAGGAAAGGCATTGATTTTAGAAAGCCACAGATCATTATTTGCAACCATGAATTTAGAAAAAAAAATTGATTACACACCCGTCACACTTATTTATACTCAGGCCTTTTTAATACGAGGGTCCCGGAGCCTCAACCGAAACAACAGCATGAAAGAGGAGATATGTCATCCTTTTGAATAAAAGATTACAGGAAAGGCATTGATTTTAGAAACCCACAGATCATTATTTGCAACCGTGAATTTAGAAAAAAAAATTGATTACACAGCCGTGACACTTATTTATGCTCAGGCCTTTTTAATACGAGGGTCCCGGAGCCTCAACCGAAACAACAGCATGAAAGAGGAGATATGTCATCCTTTTGAATAAAAGATTACAGGAAAGGCATTGATTTTAGAAATCCACAGATCATTATTTGCAACCTTGAAATTAGACAAAAACATTGATTAGACAGCCGTGACACTTATTTATGCTCAGGCCTTTTTAATACGAGTGTCCCGGAGCCTCAACCGAAACAACAGCATGAAAGAGGAGATATGTCATCCTTTTGAATAAAAGATTACAGGAAAGGCATTGATTTTAGAAACCCACAGATCATTATTTGCAACCGTGAAATTAGAAAAAAAAAATTGATTACACACCCGTGACACTTATTTATGCTCAGGCCTTTTTAATACGATGGTCCCGGAGCCTCAACCGAAACAACAGCATGAAAGAGGAGATATGTCATACTTTTGAATAAAAGATTACAGGAAAGGCATTGATTTTAGAAACCCACAGATCATTTATATGACCCGTGTAATAGAAAAAAACATTCATTAGACACCGGTTACACTTATTTATCCTCAGGCCTTGTTAATACGAGGGTCCCGGAGCCGCAACTGAAACAACAGCATGAAAGAGGACATATGTCAATCTTTTTGAATTATAGATTACAGGAAAGGCATTGATTTTAGAAACACTGAGATAATTACTTGCAACCGGGAAATAAAAAAAAAATTGAACAGACACCCAGTACTCTTTATTATCCATAGGACTTTTCAGCAGAGGCTCCAGGACCCTCAACAAAAACAAGAGCAGGGAGCTGGGCATAGGAGTACAATGGAGTGTGACAATAATAATCTGAAGGTGAAGATTGCATAGTTGTGGCATTTTAATTTTGTTATCGTGGGAACTTAGTACTTGCAATGACCTTGCTCTGGTGAATCCATATCGCAAATGTGTTATTTAAGGCACTGTTTGTCTATTTTTTTGAATATCAGCATTTGTTAAATGAAGCTCAACTTAGGCTGGTGAGAAACGACCTTTCTTCTGGCTGTTTGCAAATGTTGTGTCTCTGGACAAACATGTGAATAAGGGGCCATCAGCCATATTCTGCACGCAACCCCTTTGATGATTGACGATAAACATGTGTCACCTGCAAGCAGAGCTCGTTACTTCTGTCTAAATCATCTTCCTGGTATGGACAGGCCACTGTTTCCCACAGCAAGTACGAATTTTGAAATACAAGATTGTCTTGAGTATGGTAGGAAACCAAAGTTTATTTAATTCAGTACTATCTATCACCACAAAAAATGAACTTCTTGAAGCAACAAAAATGCCAGCAATTTCATGTGCTTATGGATGACAAGGACGTCATGTCCTTTGGTGCACAGAGATGGAGACTACCCAGATGTCTCAAACATCACCAGAAACACAATACAGCCACTCTTGGGAAGTTCCTGGTGTTCCGGTAGCCATCTCTTTGCGCTCCTAAAGGAATACTTTATCAGTGTTTTTGTATACATCCGACAACAGCTTCGGAGACTGTGGTGACGCACATGTTATTTACTGTTGTTCCAGCTGTGGCAATATCAATTGGCATGAAAAAGTTAAGATTTGTGGGTTGTGGAGCCTATAGCTGTAGGACGTGTGTTTGAGGAGCTCCAGGTCTTACAAGTTACTTTGGAGTTAGTTTTCAACCTTAATTTAATTTTCTTTTTGGGATTCATAGTCACACTTTCTGGGGCTATCCAAGAGGAGCCTGGTAAAAGCAGTAGTAGTCACCCCTTATATCAACGGGTACGGAGACCTGTTTTTTGCGTTTCCAATATTGCGCCGTACCCCAAACTAATCCTGAATGAAAAAAATAACAATTTGGACTAGTGACGCACATTTTATGCACGCTGTGGCAATTGCAATTTGCAATAAAAATAATCTGCTAACAACAACCACTACCTACGACCACACCTGACTCCTGAAGTCATGTTTCAGTTATTATGTCAAGTTAAATTATTTTTTTTTTCTTTATTATGCGCAGCAGAGGCTCCAGGACCCTCGACAAAACCAGCAGCAGGAAAGAGGACATATGGCATCCTTTGGAAAAAATGATTATAGGAAAGGCATTGATTTCAGAAACACAGAGATCATTAGTTGCAAACGGTAAATCGAAAAAAACATTGATTAGACACCCAGTACACTTATTTTTCATTAGGCCTTTTTAATAAGAGGCTCCCGGAGCCTCAACTGAAACAACAGCATCAAAAAGTACATATGGCATCCTTGTGAATAATAGATTACTGGAAAGGCATTGATTTTAGAAACCTGTGGATAATTTTTTGCAAACGTGGAATCTAAAAAAACATAGATTATACACCCAGTACACTTCTTTATCCTTAGGCCTTTTTAGCAGAGGCTCCAGGACCCTCCACAAAACCAGCAGCAGGAAAGAGGACATATGGCATCCTTTTGAAAAAAATGATTATAGGAAAGGCATTGATTTTAGAAACACAGAGATCATTAGTTGCAACCGTGAAATCACAAAAAACTTCGATTACACACCAAGTACACTTATTTATCCTTAGGCCTTTTTAGCAGAGGCTCCAGGACCCTCCACAAAACCAGCAGCATGAAAGAGGACATATGGCATACTTTAGAAAATTAGATTACAGGAAAGGCATTGATTTCAGAAACACAGAGATCATTAGTTGCAACCGTGAAATCTAAAAAAACATAGATTATACACCCAGTACACTTATTTATCCTTAGGCCTTTTTAGAAGAGTGTCCCGGAGCCTCAACAGAAAGAACAGCATGAAAGAGGACATATGACATCCTTTTGAAAAATAGATTACAGGAAAGGCATTGATTTTTGAAAGACAGAAAAAATACGATACACATGTGAAATCTAAAAAAACATTGAATAGACACCCAGTACACTTCTTTATCCTTCGGCCTTTTTAGCAGAGGCTCCAGGACCCTCCACAAAACAAGCAGCAGGAAAGAGGACATATGGCATCCTTTTGAAAAAAATGATTATAGGAAAGGCATTGATTTTAGAAACACAGAGATCATTAGTTGCAACCGTGAAATCACAAAAAACTTCGATTACACACCAAGTACACTTATTTATCCTTAGGCCTTTTTAGCAGAGGCTCCAGGACCCTCCACAAAACCAGCAGCATGAAAGAGGACATATGGCATACTTTAGAAAATTAGATTACAGGAAAGGCATTGATTTTAGAAACACAGAGATCATTAGTTGCAACCATGAAATCTAAAAAAACATAGATTATACACCCAGTACACTTATTTATCCTTAGGCCTTTTTAGAAGAGTGTCCCGGAGCCTCAACAGAAAGAACAGCATGAAAGAGGACATATGGCATCCTTTTGAAAAATAGATTACAGGAAAGGCATTGATTTTTGAAAGACAGAAAAAATAAGATACACATGTGAAATCTAAAAAAACATTGAATAGACACCCAGTACACTTCTTTATCCTTCGGCCTTTTTAGCAGAGGCTCCAGGACACTCAACAAAACCAGCAGTTGGAAAGAGGACATATGGCATCCTTTGTGAAAAAAAGATTATAGGAAAGGCATTGATTTTAGAAACCCGGGGATAATTTGTTGCAACCGTGAATTTGAATAAAAAAAATGGTTGGATGGACACCCAGTACAATTCTTTCTCCCTAGGCCTTTTTATAAGAGGGTCCAGGACCATCAAACAAAACACCAGCAGGAAAGGGGACATATGGCATACTTTTTAACAATACAGTAAGAGTACAGGAAAGGCATTGATTTTAGAAACCCATAGATAATTTTTTGCAAATGTAAATTTGAATAAAAAAAATGATTCGATGGACACCCAGTACACCACTTTCTCCTTAGGCCTTTTTATAAGAGGGTCCTGGACCCTCAAAAAAACACCAGCAGGAAAGAGGAAATATGGCATACTTTTGAAAATTAGATTACAGGAAAGGCATTGATTGTAGAAACACAGAGATCAGTTATATGACCCGGGAAATAGAAAAAAAACATTGATTGGACACCCAGTACACTTCTTTATCCTTAGGCCTTTTTAAAAGAGTGTCCCGGAGCCTCAACAGAAAGAACAGCATGAAAGAGGACATATGGCATCCTTTTGAAAAATAGATTACAGGAAAGGCATTGATTTTTGAAAGACAGAAAAAATAAGTTACAACTGTGAAATCTAAAAAAACATTGAATAGACAACCAGTACAATTCTTTATCCTTCGGCCTTTTTAGCAGAGGCTCCAGGACACTCAACAAAACCAGCAGTAGGAAAGAGGACATATGGCATCCTTTGTGAAAAAAAAGATTATAGGAAAGGCATTGATTTTAGAAACCCGGGGATAATTTGTTGCAACCTTGAATTTGAATAAAAAAAAAATGATTGGATGGACACCAGGTACAATTCTTTATCCATAATGCCTTTTTATAAGAGGGTCCAGGACCCTCAAACAAAAAACCAGCAGGAAAGAGGACATATGGCATACTTTTGAACAATAGAGTACAGGAAAGGCATAGATTTTAGAAACCCATAGAATTTTTTTTTAAAATGTAAATTTGAATAAAAAAAATGATTCGATGGACAGCCAGTACACCTCTTTCTCCTTAGGCCTTTTTATAAGAGGGTCATGGACCCTCAAAAAAAAAAACAGCAGGAAAGAGGACGTATGGCATCCTTTTGAACAATAGAGTACAGGTACAGCATTGATTTTACAAACACAGAGATCATTTTGGTCAATTGTTCAATAGAAAAATAACAATGAGTGGCCAACCTGTACACCTCTTTCTCCTTAGGCCTTTTTATAAGATGGTCCTGGACACTCAAAAAAAAACACCAGCAGGAAAGAGGACGTATGGCATCCTTTTGAACAATAGAGTACAGGTACGGCATTGATTTTACAAAACCAGAGATAATTTTGGTCAAATGAGAAATAGAAAATAAAAATGAGTGGACACCCAGTACACCTCTTTCACCTTAGGCCTTTTTATAAGAGTGTCCAGGACCCTCAAACAAAATACCAGCAGGAAAGAGAACATATGGCATACTTTGGAACATAGGATCAATGGTACGGCATTGATTTGTGAAAACGACAGATAATTGTTTGTAAAAGTGAAATAGCACCAAAAACCATGCTTGGACTCCCACTCCAGGTCGTTCACCTTCAGCTTTTTTATAAGAGGGTCCAGCACCCTCAACAGAAACAACTGCAGGAAACACCACCACATATGCCATCCTTTTGCACAAGCGAGTACAGGTATGGCATCCATTTTAGAAACCAAAAGATAATTGAGAGGAACCAGGAACATTTTTATAAAAACTGGATGGGGCAACCATTACTACAGGTCGTTCTCCTTCAGCCTTTTTATATCATGGGCCACGACCCGCAACAGGCACAACAGCATGAAACAAAACATATGCCACCCTTTTGCACAATAGAGTACAGGTATGTCATAGATGGAACACGGAGATAATTTAGATCAACCAAGAGACGGATAAAGATGCTTGGTCGGTCCTACTCTTTCAAATTTGTTGCATTTTGCGTTCAATTGAATGGTCCACCGGATATGAGTGGTGTGTAAAGTTGTACAATTCGTAACAGTTTAATCACTAGTGTTATGTGCCTTATTTTTTTTATTTGAGTTTTGTACCCACAGAGATGCAGCAGAGGCCAGAAAAATTAGGAATGTACAAATGACTGAAACATTGGGGTATTGTTGGAGCAACTGCTGTAGCAGCGGCCAGAAAAATCGATGTTTGTAAAACATTTATAAAGTGCCCTAAAAGCTTGTGGCTTGAACAATAGTTGTTGGCGGATAAGTCAAGCAAGTCCTCCGTCTTTATAGCCAAAAAAAAAAGGCCAGCCTGTGTACCAGTTGTAGCCCAAGGCAGCTCATATCATCATCAGTAGTTTTTTATTCAAATGTAACGCCCAATGTCAGTTCTTTCGGGATCCAGCCCTCATTCATTTTTATAAAAGTGAGATAGTCAAGGCTTTTTTGACCTAGGCGACTTCTCTTCTCAGTGACAAAACCTCCTGCTGCACTAAAAGTCCTTTCGGACAGGACACTTGAAGCGGGGCAGGCCAGAAGTTCCATTGCAAATTGGGATAGCTCAGGCCACAAGTCCAGCCTGCACACCCAGTAGTCAAGGGGTCCATCGCTCCTGAGAGTGTCGAGATCCGCAGTTAAAGCTAGGTAGTCTGCTACCTGTCGGTTGAGTCTTTCTCTAAGGCTGGATCCTGAAAGGCTCTGATGGTGCATGGGAGTTAAAAAGGTACGCATGTCCTCCATCAACAAGACGTCAGGAAAGTGCCCGGTCCTTGCCGCCGTGATCGTGGGAGGAGGAGGATTAATTTCATCTCTTCCCCTGTTACATTCCCGTGGTGCTGTGACATCACCCTTATACGCTGTATAAAGCATAGTTTTTAATTTATTATGAAAATGCTCCATCCTTTCCAACTTGCGGGAATTTGGTAACATTTCAGGCACTTTATGCTTATACCGGGGGTCGAGGAGCGTGGACACCCAGTACAGGTCGTTCTCCTTCAGCTTTTTTATACGAGGGTCCCTCAGCAGGCACGACAGCATGAAAGAACCCATTTGAACAAGGTTGGATGCTGAGCTAATCATGTCGCGTTCCTCCTCCTCACTGATCTCACTGATGGTATCTTCTTCCCCCCAGCCACGTACAACACCACGGGTACCAGAGAGGTGACAACAACTAGCACCCTGGGATGACTGTTGTGCTCGGTCTTCCTCCTCCTCATCCTCCCCAAAGCCACATTCCTCCTCTGACTCCTCTTCCTCACAATCCTCTTCCTGCGTTGCCGCAGGTCCAGCAAGCAATGCTGATTCGGCTGTTTGTGGGGGTGATGGACACCACAACACTTCCTCTTCACGCTCATCTACTGCCTGATCCAGCACTCTTCGCAGGGCACGCTCCAGGAAGAAAACAAATGGTATGATGTCGCTGATGGTGCCTTCGGTGTGACTGACAAGGTTTGTCACCTCCTCAAAAGGACACATGAGCCTACAGGCATTGCGCATGAGCGTCCAGTAATTTGGCAAAAATATCCCCAGCTCCCCAGAGGCTGTCCTAGCACCTCGGTCATACAAATACTCATTAACAGCTTTTTCTTGTTGGAGCAGGCGGTCAAACATTAGGAGTGTTGAATTCCACCGTGTCGGGCTGTCGCAAATCAAGTGCCTTACTGGCAGGTTGTTTCGACGCTGGATATCAGACAAGTGCTCCATGGCCGTGTAGGAACGCCTGAAATGGCCACACACCTTCCTGGCCTGCTTCAAGATGTCCTGTAAGCCTGGGTGCTTATGGACAAATCGTTGTACAATCAGATTACACACATGTGCCATGCACGGCACATGTGTCAACTTGCCCAATTTCAATGCCGCCACCAAATTACTTCCATTGTCAGAAACAACCTTGCCAATCTCCAGTTGGTGCGGAGTCAGCCACTGATCCACCTGTGCGTTCAGGGCGGTCAGGAGTGCTGGTGCGGTGTGACTCTCCGCTTTCAGGCAAGTCAACCCCAAGACGGCGTGACACTGCCGTACCCGGGATGTAGCATAGTACCTGGGGAGCTGGGGGGTGCCATAGATGTGGAGCAAGACGCAGAGGTTGAAGAGGACTCAGCCGAGGAAGAGGTTATGGAAGAGGATGGAGTAGGAGGAGTAGAGGAGGTAGCAGCAGGCCTGCCTGCAAGTCGTGGCGGTGTCACCAACTCTTCTGCAGAGCCACGCATTCCATGCTTGTCAGAAGTCAGCAGGTTTACCCAATGCATAGTGTAGGTGATATACCTGCCCTGACCATGCTTTGCAGACCAGCTATCCGTGGTCATATGGACCCTTGCCCCAACGCTGTGTGCCAGACATGCCATAACTTCCTTTCTCACAACAGAGTACAGGTTTGGGATTGCCTTTTGTGAAAAGAAATTTCTGCCAGGTACCTTCCACTGCGGTGTCCCAATAGATACAAATTTTTTGAAAGCATCAGACTCCACCAGCTTGTATGGTAAAAGCTGGCGGGCTAAGAGTTCAGACAAGCCAGCTGTCAGATGCTGGGCAAGGGGGTGACTTTGAGAAATTGGCTTCTTACGCTCAAACATGTCCTTGACAGACACCTGACTGTGGGCAGATGACCAGGAACTGCTACGTAAGAGAGACTGAGTGGAGGATGGTTGAGAGGGGGCAAGGAGGACAGCACTGGTTGACGTGGCTGAAGATGCTGGAGCAGGAGGAGGAGGGCGGCTTTCACTTTATGTGCTGCTTCTACTCATGTGTTCTTCCCATCGGCCTTTGTGATGGGAGACCATGTGCCTTCGCAAAGCAGTTGTACCTAGGTGGCTGTTGGACTTCCCACGACTCAGTTTCTTTTGGCACAGGTTGCAAATGGCATCGCTTTTGTCAGAGGCAGACACACAAAAAAAATGCCACACTGCTGAGCTCTGCGATGACGGCATTCTGGTGGTGGCAACAGCATGTGTTGATGGGCATCGGCGGGCTGTCTGGCTGACCCCTGGTGACGATGCATGCTGTCTGACTGAGCCACTAGCTCCTTGAGACGACCTCCCCGTGCTTCCAAATCGTCTCCTCCTCTCTGTCTCCCCATCTGAACTTTCCCCCTCTTCTTCTTCTCTTCTAGCAGGCACCCACGTGACATCCACCGACACATCATCATCAACCGCTTCACTTGTATCTGAAACATCAAGAAAGGAAGCAGCAGTGGGTACAACATCACCATCATCATCACACCGTACCTCCATGTCGGTAATGCTTCCTGACTGAGACTGATCACTATTATCTACATCCTCTGTCAATAATGGTTGCGCATCACTCATTTCTTCAAAATGATGTGTCAATAACTCCTGTGACAGATCAAGTGAAGCGGCTGTGGTGCTAGTGTTGGTGGTGGCGACAGGCGGCGGCGTGTCACTGGTCACTCGAGACCTGCCCAAAGCACAGCTGGACTTAGATGGTGCGTCAAGGTTAGGAGGACTAGCAGCGGAAGCTGAAGAAGATTGGGTTTCCTGTGTTAGCCATTCAACTAGGTCCTCCTCAGAAGTTTTTGCATCCCCCCTGGCACCCGGCGTCTGAACAATGTGCATATTTGTAGGGTCTAAAGGAATCACAGCACCACGACCACGACCACGGAACCTGCGGGGTGGCCTGCCTCTGCCTGTCATTTTTTTTTAAATGGACACTAACAATACTATTACACCAATTGAGTGGTGGCACTGTGAAAGTGGGCACAGTATACGCTGTGAGACTGACAACAACAAAAAAGACAGATGTTTTAAAAATCACAAATTGTTAATTTTTTGAAATATTACTAGTACTGTGGCAACAAATATGATTGTTTGGCACTATTTGGCAAATGAGCCTGTCTGGCACACACGCTGGGAGAAAGGAAACTGCAATTCAATGGCACTAGGAGACTGAAGAATCACAGTCAAAACAGTTATGATTAACAAAAATTCCAATCCTGTTACAATAAATATGAGTGGTGGCACTAATTGGCTAGTTGGGACTGGCACACAGGCAGGCAGGCAGGAGGAAAATGCAATTCAAGGGCACTAATAGACTGCAGATTGACAGGCAAAACAGTGTTGATTGACAAATTTTGCAATACTGTTAAAAGAAATATGATTGTTAGCACTAATTGGATAGTTGGGCCTGGCACACAGGCTGGCAGGCAGTAGAAAAGTGCAATTCAATGGCACAAGCAAAATGAGGATTAAGATCAACCATCAAGATTTTTTTTATTTAAATTAGTAACTATACTGTGACAACAATTAGGATTGGTGTAAATAGTTGGCAAGACGGCCTGGCACAAAAGGATGGCAGGCAGGAGGGAGATGCAATTCAAGGACACTAGGAGACTGATTAATGACAGTCAAAACAGTGATGATTGACAATTTTTGCAATACTGTTAAAAGAAATATGATTGCTGACAACAATTGGCTAGGTGGGGGCCTGGCTCACAGCAGGCTGCAAGGCAGGAGGAAAGTGCTATTCAATGGCACCAGCAAACAGGTTTCAAATCACAGCAACTATTACCAAAAATTTTAATTTTTAATTATTAGAATACTGTCACAACAAATATGATTGGTGTAAATATTTTTTAAGTAGGCCTGGCACACAGGCTTGGAAGGCTGTAGAAAAGTGCAATTCAAAGGCACGAGCAAACTGAGGGTTAAGATCATCAACAATAAAGATTTTTTTAATTTTAATTAGTAACTATACTGTGACAAAAAATTAGGATTGGTGTAAATAGTTGGCAAGACGGCCTGGCACAAAAGGATGGCAGGCAGGAGGGAGATGCAATTCAAGGACACTAGGAGACTGATTACTGACAGTCTAAACAGTGATGATTGACAATTTTTGCAATACTGTTAACAGAAATATGATTGCTGACAACAATTGGCTAGGTAGGGGCATAGCTCACAGCAGGTTGCAAGGCAGGAGGAAAGTGCGTTTCAATGGCACCAGCAAACTGACGATTCAAATCACAGCAACTATTACCAAAAATTTTAATTTTTAATTATTAGAATACTGTCACAACAAATATGATTGGTGTAAATATTTTTGAAGTAGGCCTGGCACACAGGCTTGGAAGGCTGTAGAAAAGTGCAATTCAAAGGCACGAGCAAACTGAGGGTTAAGATCAACACTAAAAATGTTTTTTATTTAAATTAATAACTATACTGTCTGACTGTGACAACAATTCTGATTGGTGTAAATAGTTGGCTAGACGGCCTGGCACAAAAGTCTGGCAGTGGCAGGCAGGAGGTAAATGAAATTCAATGGCCCTAGGAGACTGAATATTTGCAGTCCAAAAAATTATGATTTTTTTTTTTTATTACTGTTACAAGAATTGTGATTGGTGCCACTAATTGGCTACTTGGGCCTGGCAGACAGGCTGGCAGATATGAGTCGTGGATGGTAGGTAGGGCAGTAATTTAACACAGTATGCTGTGTAAGTGACAAAAACACAGGACTGATAGAAAATTAAGTTACATTACACTAGCAAAATATTTTAACATTTTAGATTTTAATATTAAAATTATGTTAAGAAGTGCAATGCACATATGACTCTATGAGTGGTCGCACTGGCTGGCTGCTACGTAGGGCAGCAATTATAACAACAGTATGCTGTGTAAGTCAGATAGACAGTTAGACACAGGCCTGATAGAAAATACAATTAGATTACACTAGCATAATGATTTAAAGACTTTTTTTTGGAAATTTTAAGAAAAAGGTTAAGCACATACATATGAGTCGTGGCTGATAGCCTTGGAAGGGCAGCTATTAAAAACAGTAGGCTATGTATGTCGGATACACACACGCCTGATAGAAAATACTATTAGATTATACCAGAAAAATGATTGAAATTATTTTTTTGTGGGGAAATTAAAAAAAGGTTAAACACATATGAGTCGTGGCTCATAGACTAGGGAGGGCAGCAAGTAAACACAGTAGGCTCTCTATGTCAGCAAAACACACAGGCCGGATAGAAAATTAGATTTGATTACACTAGCAAACAAATTTAAACTTTTTTTTTTTTAATATTAAAATTAAGGTGAAAGAAAAATACATATGAGTGCTGGGTGGCTGCCTGGCACAGACCAATTAACCAAAAGACTGAAAAAAAAGAGGTATATTAATGCTGAGTGAGCCTGACAGACACAGGCATGATAGTAAATGTAATTAGATTACACTAGAAAAATATTTTTTTGTGTTTTTTTTTTAAATTAAAAATAATGTTATAAACGGATATTAACACTGCTGGCTGCTGGCTGGAACAGAGCAATGAACCAGAGTATATGCTGTGTGACACTGGCCTGATAGAAAATGAAAAAAAATTACACTAGAAAAATAATTATATTTTTGGGTTAGTTAAATTTAAACTAATGTTGTTAGGGAGATATCAGTGGTGGCAGTAGTCACAGCATATGCTGTGAGCCTTAAACACACAGCTGAAAGCCAGGCAAATGCTAATAAAAAAAAAAAATGGCACGAAATATAGCCCTAAAAAGGGCTTTTTGGGGTGCTGTGCTTGCAGCAGAGATGAGTGGAGTCCTTCTGGACTGTAAATACACTATCCTAGCTATGTTTTTCCTATTAATGTCAGGAGCAAAAACACAACACGTCCTCTCATTAAAAAAGCAAGGTCGTTATGAGTCTAAAATGGCGGATTCCGAGTAGCTGGGAGTGTCTGTGAGGGAGTGTCTGATGTTGATTGGCTCTAATGTGTCAGGCGGCTGTGACATAAAGGGTCAAAGTTTCCACAATGATGACACATAGGGGCGGATCGAACATCGCCATGTGTTCGCCCACAAACGCGAACGCGAACAAGCTATGTTCGCTGTGAACCGTTCGCGGGCGAACAGTTCGGGACATCACTAACTGCCATATTGTCCATATATGTATAAAGATCATAACACTCAATCAATCAAAATCCAATAATATAGATATTGATATTTATACTGGGCTGCCAATAAATCCAACAGAAAAAAGGCTTAGACTTAGTCACTCCGGAAGAAGAAGGAAGTGTATATGTAGTAACACTAAATGTGTGTATATACACCAATTGTTGCATCAATCCAGGGAAGAAAATAAAAGAACAGAGAACAAACAAATGATGCAGACAGAAATTGCAGAATGAGCAAGCGTGAATGGAGACCGCTGTTACTATCGCAACATGCAGAGTTAGTTTGAGGGATGATATCACTATTGTACTTATATCACAATCCAAAACATGTATTATGCTGTCACTGCCAAGCAAGAAAATGGAGCAAATAGAGTATGTGATGGCTAGTTAGAGGTTAATCAAGCTGTATTTGTCAGAAAAACCAGGTCCTGCATAATCAAATGCTTGTATTGGTACTCCGATATAATAAACCAATCAGTCCACGTGACCTAGTGCACATACATTCAGGCTAAGAAAATGCGGAACATATAATCCTCTTTCAAAATAGGTCATAAACATCAATCAAGTCGCTCTCTTGTTAGTAAGTGCTACAGATGCAGTGGCAAGCCTGAACAATGGATAAGTAAATGTAGCAAGCAGGCATGTATTCAGTTAATACGCTAGGGTAGGGTACAGATACTAGGTAGGGGTAATACTCATACAAAATAACAAGGCTCCTTTATAGTTGAACAACCTGTTATATGAGAAATAAGCCCCAGGCCATGGTAAAGTGCAGTCTGTAATTACTCACTACCCTTAGCGTGACCTCCGTCTGGAAAATCCTCCTGCGCGTCTCGGTCTAAGTCTCCGTAGTAGTGTTGTATTCCTGGCTCCAACTCTGCTCAGCTCGTCTCCACGCTGGCACGCTGCTCAACTCCTCCTCCGGTCATGACGTCACCCGGCTGGGCAGTCCTTTGTCGCTGTAAATGATGTGGTAGGATTGGAGTCCCAGTACTCCAAGTAAAATTATAACAAATGAATCCAAAAATGTTCCAGCAGACAAGAGTGTGATGAGAGAATAAAAAATGTGCTTTATTAGGACCAATTAAAAACGATACAAAAATAGGCAGACTCCTGTAAACAGTGGGAGTTAGAAAAAGTCTGACCGGTTTCAGCCAAATAGGCTGTAGTCATAGACATGTTGCACCTATGCAGGTGCAATCTATTTAAAACTCTTAGCTCCTCCCCAAGGAGGTGATAAAAGAAAACAAACTCCCAATGTTTAACCCTTTAAAGAAAATATGTAGAATTGTATATACACAGACTTCTGTTAGACATAAAGGAGAATAAACAAATTACATAAAGCGATAACATAACAGTCAAGATAGTTACAACCCCAATTAACACAAAAGCAACAGCAAATCAAGTGTATTCAGATCATAAGATAACAGAAAAGAAAATACATATGATAAAAAAGAATACCTTAAATTATGTGTTAAAAGTTAAAGGAGAACATTAAAGCTTGACTAATACGTAGGCGTGCTCATGTGCTTTATTAACTAAAAGGCACCCTTGCTGAAATCATCATTATGTCTAGCTGATGCATATAAATTATGTAAAAAACACTGTAGACTGTATTATAAGGACTTGAAATTTAGGATATAGATAATGATCGTGGTTATACCTGGTTATTACTTGTAAGTTGTAAAAAATACATGTACTAACAAGTTAAAGATACTTAGGATTTAAGTGTTTAGGGACTACAATAAACGATTTATAAATGGCCTGAAAAATAACCTGAATAGTATCAGGAGAATCCAACCAAATATGTATATCTTCAATTAGGAAGTGTATATATAAATTAATGGAATGAGGGGAGCATTTGGGAATTCCAAAAGAGATATGCACTATGTTACATACATACTATCAGTGTTGCCAGTAATTAATAATGTCAAATTCCGAGTTGAATCCCCTTGGTAGCAGGCAACCGAGTTTGTGGATCCAATAGACCTCCTGTCGACACAAAATACGAAATTTGTCGCCTCCCCTAGGGGGTCTGACTATCTGCTTGATTGCCTGCCACCTAAATGATCCAACCTGACCTTGATGTACCTCCAAAAAATGTTTAGAAAGAGCAAACACTGCTCTTTCATGGGAGATGTGGGCTAAATGCTCTTTAATGCATGTCCCCACCTCTCTGGTGGTTCTACCCACATACTGCCTGTGGCACAG
Source organism: Bombina bombina (assembly GCF_027579735.1). Taxonomy (NCBI): domain Eukaryota; kingdom Metazoa; phylum Chordata; class Amphibia; order Anura; family Bombinatoridae; genus Bombina; species Bombina bombina. The sequence goes on along the minus strand of NC_069501.1, from coordinate 731,440,949 downwards.
GGTGCACTCTATGAGATATACCACAAATTTACTTCCACATTTAACGCAGCCCTTGGTCTAAAAAGATTCCGCCCCAGAGGCTGACGTGAAGTGGGTGGCTACTTTGATGTGGTCACAGGACCCACAGGACCTCTTTCCACACCGGAAAGTGCCCTTGAAGTGTAACCAAGAGCCCCTGCTTGGTTCTTCCCTCAGTAAACTGGGGGACATCAAATTTCCTAGGGTCAGATTTCTCCTGTAAACAAAATTACAGCCATCTTTAATAACATTGCGTAGGGATTTGTCTCCCCGCAGAATTGGGATGTTCTTCCTGATTATATTACAGACCTGATGGTATTGATTAGAGTAGGCTGTAATAAGAGTAGGAGCATTGCGTGTCTGAAATGTCTTGGTTTTTGAATTGGCTGGGCTAGTAGTCCTATGGAATAACCCCGACCGATCCATCCGGTCAACCTCATGTCGTGCTCTCCTGATAACTTTAACAGGATAGTTCCTATCTCGTGGCGCTTATCCAAGTCCTCACTTTCTCTATTGCAGTCCCCTCCCAGGGAACAATTGCGTTTGATACGCATAAACGGGCCTTTAGCAATACCTCTAAAGACATGTTTAGGGTGACTGCTATTAGCGTGCAATAATGTGTTGCTGGAGATAGGCTTGCGATAGAGTGAAGATGTAATTTTATGGGTGTCAGGTTCACCCGTCAGAGTTACATCCAAGTAAGTCATTGTCCTTTGGTGCCACTGGTAGGTGAATTTCAGACCCACTTCATTACAATTCAGTTGGTCCACCAATTCCTTTACTTGTGTCTCACCTGAGGACCAGATGATCAATAGGTCATCTATGAATCTCAGATATTTTTTGATGGACCCAGTGAATCTATTTCCTCCCCCATAGACGTGGAACCACTCCCACCACCCCATAAAAAGGTTGGCGTAGGAGGGGGCGAATTTCGCCCCCATGGCGGTTCCACGTCTCTGGAGGTAGAAAGTGTCAGAAAACTTAAAAAAATTATGTTGAAGCAGAAACCTGATAACCCTCAAAACAAAATCTTTGTATTGAGAATCCAGGTCAGTGCACATGTCCAGAAAGAATTCTACGGCCTGGAGTCCAAATTCGTGGGGAATACTGGAGTATAAAGCCACCACGTCAATGGTTATCCAGCTGTAGTTTGGCTCCCATCTAATCTGTTCCAATTTAGATAGGGAATGAGCAGTGTCACGTACGTAGCTGGGTAATCTGTGTACCACTGGTTGCAAAATGTTATCGACCCATTTAGACAGTGGCTCCATTAGAGAGCCAATACCTGCCACAATGGGTCGTCCCTGGACATTTTCGAGACTCTTGTAGACCTTCGGGAAGTGGTGGAAGATAGGCATCACCGGATTATCAACTAACAAGCAGTCAAAAGTATGTCTGTCGATGATGCCCATCTCCAATCCATCATCCAGGAGGTCCCTCAAGATATGCCAAAAAGAGGTAGTGGGGTCTCTGGGTAGGATGGAGTAGGCCTCGTTGTCACCCAATTGTCTCAGGGCTTCCGCTACATAGGCATCCCTATCCATGACGACAACACTACCGCCTTTATCAGATTGTCGAATGACAATGTTGATGTTGTTCTGTAGATTGGTAATGGCCTCTCTTTCCTTTCTAGTCAAATTTGAGTTATGATTAATATTAGTCTGGGAAAGGGTAGTGAGGTCCTCCATAACTCTTTTATGAAATACCTCAAGACTCTTACCCCTAATATGTAAGGGGTAAAAATTTGATGCAGATTTTAATTTATGTTGACATATCATGTCTTTAGGTATATGATCTATACTCCCTGATAAGTCCTCCAAATTAGTGTGTGCACAAATATCAGCAAAAGACATATTGTCAGCATCAGAACTTAAATTCACTGCTGATAGATCAATAGTAGAAGGTGATCTATATGTCTCAGTTTCTGGAAAGAATTTTCTCAGGGTTAGATCCCTCACTAGTCTGTTAACGTCAAGAATTGTCTGGAACAAATCAAAATTCCTAGAGGGAACAAATCCCAACCCATAACTCAGTACTTTCCTTTTGAGATGAGTTAGATTATAGGTAGACAGATTTATAACTGAATTATCCATCATTGGGGTCTGTGTCATTGGTACCTGTGTCGTGGAGTTCCCCTGTTCTCCCTCAATTGGTATCTCTGTTGTTGGAAGTCCCCAGTGGCAGATTTCTGTCTGTTGCCCCGTCCCCCTTCCCTGGGTCATCTCGGGCCCCACTGAAAAACCTGCTGTGTAGTGTCAGAGCTATCATCAGTGCCCTGGGGGTTGGTGGTCATATGATAATGATTGTTACCTCTTCTCTGGCGCCTGCCCCTTTTAGGAACAGCCCCTGAGTTTACATGTTCCTTCAGTATACCTCTTGTTGGTTTATCACCCACTATATTAGAAACTGCACATACTTGATTGGTTGAAGTTTCGGCTTACATAGAAGCCTTCATCGAGACAGATGAACAACTCACACTGGTGTTGTGTGCGGCTGCAAGTCGCCGTTGTGAGTTGTTCATCTGTCTTGATGAAGGCTTCTATGTAAGCCGAAACGTCGACCTATCCTTATGACTTTCTAACGTTGTTGTTATAAACAATAAACTAACTTATGTATATAAATCCTGAGAGTGCCCTCCCTTTCCTAGCTCTTATCTACAATTCATTGAGGATTGCACCCAGGTGCTTCATTATTAGTTGAAACTGGAGTGCTGGAACACGTGCTAATTGTATATATATATATATATATATATATGTGTGTGTGTGTGTGTGTGTGTGTGTGTGTGACATAGAATGTCAGTGATTTTATTTCAGCAAAGCATTAAATATACTGATTTTGACTTTGTATTGAATTTGTATGAAAATAGCATGCTGTATGTTAAACCACCAACTGCATACACTTTCAATTCAGTATAATTAAAATAAAAAGCAATGTGTTATGTGCAGGATCTGAGACTTCTCATGTGCCAGTGAAAAGACATTGACAGTTGAACACCTGTGTAGTTATTATTCTGTGGAGTATCAATAAAATATTTAAGATGTTTACAAGAATCTAAACAATGTCTGCTAATGGGCAGGCCAAAAAAGAGATAGCAATTAGCTTCTCTCAAAATTCCAAACAAGCAAGTTAAAAAAATAAATATTTAACTTAAGTCAAATAGTGCTGACAAAGTAATGTGGTTAGATAAATCCACTAACAGGTCTAATAGGAAGTGGGAATTCAGCAAAAAAGGAGGAATTACCTTTTGTCACAAAGAAATTAAAAGGCTTAAAATCTCAGTAGGTTTTATTCACAATATATATGCTGATGATAAAGTTCTACAGTGGGAAAATCTTTTATGATATTTTTTGTGAATATTTTACAGAACATAATCGAGAAAATGTATAAAATATAAAATGATGCCATAGTGCTTTATTTTCTTTTTATGATTTTTTTTTATTGCAATTTAATATAATTTTTAAATGTTTAAACAGACTGATTAATGTTTGTTCTCTATAGGCAATTTTGGTAGATATGAAATAATATTAAAAATAATCAAAATGTAAATACAGTATTTTTACATTTATAGTATGCGTATTTACACTGACCAGCAGTAAGCATACAGATCTAAAAAATGTATTAATTATATGTTATCCTCTTCCTTCTAGTCCTCAGTTTGGAGGAATGCAATTGCATAAAATAATGTTTAAAGAGTACACTTTCATGTATTCTTAAATAAAACACTGTTTTTAATGAACAACCATTTTGAAATAAGAAAACAATATTGGTACAATGTTGGGTGTTACTTTAAAATGTTGGTTTATAGTATCCACTCCAAAATGAAACAAATCAGCTCAAGGGTGACTCCTTGCAAAACTTGATATATACAAAAGTAAAAAATAAACTACTTTTGAAGGGACTTTCCAAAGGTTTTTTTAGAACTTTTCAAAAACACCTTGGACCTGTTGAAAACATATTTTGACTGATTTTGAGGGTACAAATTAAAACTTTTCAAGTAGGTTTAAAGTTTGAATTCTTTCTCATGCTTAGAGGACCATTAATTAAAGTAGAATTTCATAATCAACAAATACATAATAAAGACAATGCAAAAGCACTTAGTGGCCTCTGGGCTGACAAGATTATTTAAAAATGCTCACCAGTCCTTCTATTTCCCTGGTGGAATTATTTAAAGACAATTTTTCCCCGTGAAAACAGAGTGTCTCGCAAAGGGGCGTATACTGCATTTCCATATGCTTAGGAGATGCATACATTACAAAAGTGCACAATTAAATTTGTAATTTAAAAATCATATAAAACAAATATATAACAATTCATAGTAAAACATAGTATTGTTAAGGGGCATCAAATATAGTAACAAAACTGTTCACCAATAATCATATGTTATCAAAAATATAAAACTTGTATGTAAGTTACACACAAATAAATCATATTAAATATGCACAGTTTAATTTGGAACTTTTCTTTTTTTTAGGTTAACAAGATCAGTTCGATATAGACATATCAGTTAGAACAGTCAGCATTTACAGAACTATTGATTGGGAGAACAAAGAGGTAATGAAATACTAACTATACAAAAGAAAATATAAATGCAAGTTATGCAAAAACAATCCCACTAGAGTGTAATATGAAAGTTAACAATGTCCACTTGAAGTTGAATAGATCAAATGAAAGCTGAACTCCAGATAGCATCTGTACCAAACTAAGGAAAGAGAGGAAAAAAGGTAACCTCAAATTTGAAAATTTTCAGAGATAATTGAACCATAATGTGAAATAGAGTCAATATATATCACTACTTAGGGAACAATATAGTTAAAGAGCAGATTTTACAATTTATTTTTAACAGGAAACAAATCAAATTAGCCCTTATGGTCAACAGATAAAAATAATGGTACCTATAATCCACACATTAAAGAGTGGCCTCTCTGGGACCACCAACCACCTTTTTTTTATCAAGTAGGGAAATTAGAGGGGAACTTGACTATAAGAAAAGAAGAAGGCTTCAATATATTATGAGAAATATAGAAGTATGTCAGATATAAAGTGTTTAGCTTAAATTGTGCAAGATTTCACTATTATATAATTTTCTAACAAAGGTCTGTAATTAGCTCAGAAGCTAACCATATCAAGCTTGACACCAATAAAAACGTGGTAAATTGCAGCGTTAAGATATAAGGCTTTCAGGGCATTAGTAGTGGATGCTATAGTATTGACAGCACTAACATGCGAAATAAAAACTATTTAAATGGACAATGATGCATCTTTATGAGAAAACAGTTTTTCTAACATTTATTACCTGCCTAAGTAGAGCAAAGGACATCTCTGCAATTTGCTAAAATATTAACAATAATACTATTAGGGAAACTGTTAATACAGATAGTTTATATAGTGAGCATTTACTATATAGACCACAAATAGTCCCCTGCTCTCCTATGAAAATATATTGATAAAGCAGAAGGCTAACTGTGCTATATCTCAAAGTAACTAGGGGCTGAAATAACAACTATACCACTTGAATAAAGGAGATATATTAATATAGACATCTATAAACGTCCCATCAATAAAATTACTGAACCTCTTCTGCTACTATATATACTAAAGAGAGCTTTTGGAACTACAGTGTCATTAAAACTCTAACCTGGGGGGCGTAGCTAACTGCCAACTGAGGCAGACGTGTTTGAGGAGAGCTCCGGCAGCTAATACCCTAAAAGTGCATAATAAAGGGTATCTCTACCTACATTTGGGGGTATTCTGGACATTTGCAAACCCATAACGGCGGCTTACTATCCCCTATTTGCAACCAGGGGGCTATTGAGAAACTTTGGACTTTTGGCGCTCCAGGTATCCCATTGCTGCCGCTTACTGCCGCTTACTGCCGCTTGCTCCTAAAATAGGGCTTCCTACTTGCTCCGGAGGGTTGGGGATCCGCTCCGGAGCAGAAGATCTCCACCACCTCACCAACCTAGGGACCGGCTACTTAGGATTACCTGCGGCTGAAGTCTGAGCCGCACTGCTCTCCGCGCCGCCTCACCGGAAGGTTGTCCCGTCTGCGGACCGCTCGCCCGGCCCTGCCATCAGTCACCTCACTTGTGACATAGCCTGCCCAGATCTTGTGGGCTCTCGCTGCTGCCCGGACAAACCGGGACCTTGCGCGCCTAAATAGATTAGGGCGCGAAGATCCGCCATCTTAGCCTCAGCCTTCTCCCTCCGTGGTGGCGCGGCCTACCTGAGAGGGCTCCCGGAGCCTCACTTACCCAGCGCTAACACCAGTCACCAACCTTCCGGCCCTGTGGCAGACGACTCCTGCTGTGTCCCTGGATTGCTGAGACATAGGAATACCTACAAGTACAGCAGCAGCTGGGATGACAGCCTCCGGACCTATCCTTCTTCAGACCGGGGCAAGTGAGATAACCCCAGCTTAAACACTTGCAGCCTGGGGGTTACATAAACTGACCACTTAGCCCTATTACCCTCCTCCTGCCTCTCCTGAGAATAATTATTAAACGGGCTACGTATCAATATCTTGCCTGCAGAGCCCCAGGTTTTACCCAGTCAGGCTTTTACAGGCCCACCTACAGCTCCACAAAGCCCATAGGGCTAGAACAGACGCTTTGGCCTTGAAGACTTACAATAAAGGTGGTCTGGTATCATCCTAAAGTTATTCTGATCACCCTTGGTCGCCCACTAAAAGGCAGGCCCCTATATAACAAAATATATTGAAATATTTACAAGAAACACCTGCTCTTACTAACCTAGTGATTCAGCACATTATGCCTTCATAATCCCAGCATATTCCTTCTGGGGACACACCTCACCATTATATGGAATAACAGTTGTATGGACATTACTGGGACTGAACATTTAATTAGTGTCATAGCTGCTGCGTCAGCTCAGGTGTCCCTGAACTTTTTGCACAGGGTGTAGAGTGATTGATTTAACCTGCCTTTTCTTCTTTACAGGTATATCCCTATGGTGCACACTTCACACTAGGCTAACACACTATCTCATAACACTGGCAAATCAGTATCACTTTATTACTGACATAATCTAACCCTGATACACTGGCCTCATTTCTGATATTGTTGCAAGGTATATGGTTCCAGATGTGGAATTAAGCTAGAGCTTTTATATCCTGCCTTATTTTTGTATAGATATAGACCACACTGTCAGCCCTGATCAGATTCCATACACACTCCTTGCCACACACTCAGGTAAACAAGTCTTGCCAAGTTTACACTTACGCATAACACATTAAAAGGCCCCACCACAAAAATAAAGCCCAGATTTACATAACCCCATTTTGGTATTTACTGCCCGCATCTGGGCTTTAAGGTGCACACTTGATATTAGCCCTGCGCATAGTTGTCACAAACTTCTGGTACTCATTACACCTTCAGGTCATTCCTCTAAATACACTTGCGTGAACAATTCAGTTCAAGATCACACCTAGGATTTAGGACGCTATAGAGCGCTGTTAGTTGCTACCATATACCCTAGAGTACAGTTTAGTGTAAGAGTGTGTCTAGGTATTGGATCACTACAGAGTCTCACCCTAGAGTCCATATCCAAGTAACTACATGCTTCAGAGTCACATCTTGAGGGCCCTACTGGGAAGTTTTATTGGATTGGTATTTACCGTATAGCTAGTTTGTTTATCTAACCTTTTTGCCATTGTTTGTTTGCCTCTCCCTCACCTCCCCGCTCCCACTCGGCTTGTCTGTGTGGGTCACATCCAATCTCCTGTCCCCTTCCTTCGGGTCGTATCCCCAGCATCCCTGAGGTGAGGGTTCAGGATTGACTTATTGTATGTAAGTGTTAGTTTATAACATGTGAGCCTTATATTCTATTTGACGTTCAGCCCCGCTCTGCATAACTTAGAGTAATGTATAACTTTTTCTGTGATATGACACACTAACCTATTTTCCTTGCAGCAGAACAGTACAGCCTTATGTAACTCTATCCTAGGCTCACTGGGATTAGAGTACTTCGACTACATAAAGCCCTAACAACATGCCACACTTGGGTAGGAAGCCCCCTAAATCAGCTTCAAAAGCTAAGAAGACAGTCTATGACCACTTCTCACAATGACCCAAGAGCCCAGTCATGGATCCACAAGGAGAGTTGAGTGATCATGATTCACAGGACGAAGAGTCCCAATCAAGTATCCAATCTGCGTCAGCCTCACAACACTTCATCACCGAGAAATCATTAAAGAAACTGCTGGCCTCGCAGACTAAATTCATCACACAGGAAATCCAGCGAAGCTCTGCGGAGCTTAAAAAAGAGATCTCAGAAGTTGGGGAGAGAGTAGATGCTCTAGAAAGGAAACAAGATGACTTGGTGGTGGATCAATCCAATCTCTTAGTCTACTCTGAATGTCTGGCTGACCAAATCTCTCAATTGGAACTTAAAGTGGCAGATGTGGAGGACAGATCCAGGCGCAATAATATCAGATTTCGAGGCATCCCGGAAACAGTTGCGCCATCCGACCTACAAGACTTCTTTAAGGAACTGTTCCACCAGTTGATAGGTAGTCCAGAGGGTTTGACTGCCACCATGGAATGGGCACACAGAGCACTCCGTGCTAGAAATGTGGCACAAGATAAACCGCAAGATGTGATAGTTTGCTTTCACAGCTTCATATACAAGGATAGGCTGATGCAGGCAGCCTTCAAGAAACCACCTCTGAGCGAGAAATTTAAAGACATACAGCTTCTCCCTCACCTCTCGGCTTACACTCTACAACAGAGACGCCACTATCAATCTGTCACCACCACTCTCAGAAAAAATAACATCAAATATAGATGGGGTTTCCCTACTCGCCTTATTATCTCCAAAGACAATCAAACCTTTGTAGCAACAACTCTAGCCCAAAGCCTAACTCTCCTTACTAACTGGGGGCTCAGACCTGAGCCTCCTCCTCAACAGGATCCTCCTTACCCTAAGCTGCGGGCTTCCGCTCCTGAGTGGACGGTAAATGAACGCAGAGCCAAAAGAGCAAAACTTCCTCAGCTCACAGGCACCCCCTAACTCTTGGGATTAGCCTCATTCAACCATCATTTGGGACAAATGTTGCCTCTCACTTTCAACCTCCTGGTGGTTTACTGTTGCTCAGGTTCACTGTACTGTTCTGTGTTTGCATCACATGATGAACATGTTTTGCTTAAGTATGTTCTGTTGAGTATTATGTTGTTGTTATCTAACAGTTTACTTAGTACATTTTTCAGTGTTAATTTATATCTAAGTATTCACTTACCGCAGAGCGGGGCTGTTGTTAGGTATGCTCTCTACATTGTGTACCTAAGAGTAATTTCCTCAACTGCTCCGCCCCCATATAGAAGTCCACTTTAGGACTCTTTGAGGTGGACTAATTCCACCACACTTTTGAGCACTCTCTCTGGTGCTCTCCTTTTCCCGCCCTCCCCCTCTCTTGCTGTTTCTTTCCCCCTCCACTAGACCCACAACACAATTTAGATTCTTTAATACGTCCTACACTCCCATCCTTGCCACTGACTATGTCCACTATTAGGCTTCTGACTCATAATGTTCGAGGTCTGAATTCGCCTCACAAACGTAGCCTGCTTCTCAGGACGTTGAGCCATCACAACCCTGATGTGGTATTCCTCCAGGAGACCCACTGGCTCGACAAGGAACCCCTCAGGCTCATTTCTAAGTCCTATACCCACATTGAAGTTGCCTCTTACACTAAAAAAGCCAGAGGGGTGGCGATATTGTTGCACAAGCGCCTGGCCTTTAAACAGGTACAAGTTATTAGGGACCCCCAAGCAAGATATGTTATCCTGATCTGTAAAATAAATCATGTCACATACACCCTAGTGTCCGTATATCTCCCAAACTCCAAACAGCCACGTTTCCTCAAACACATTCTGCATGTCCTTTCTCAAGTCCAACAGGGGAGAGTCCTCATAGCAGGGGACTTTAACATGGTCTGGGACCACTCGCTGGATAGAAAACCTAGGTCCACAGACCCAGCACCCTCTCTAGCTAAACAACTCTCTCACTGTTTCCGCCAAACAATGACTGCCTCGGGCTTATATGACATATGGAGAGCCCTACACCCCATGGATCACGACTACACCCATTTCTCACATCCTCACAAATTATACTCTAGGCTCGATTACATCTTTTCTACAGCTGACTTTCTAGACTTAGTTAAGAGGGCCAAAATCTCCCTCTGCCCCTGGTCTGACCACGACTCAGTTCAAGCTGACATAATTTCCACTAACACCACTCATATTAGACCTAACTGGAGACTGCCCCACCAGATTCTAGAGGACATACCCTTTAGGGAGGAACTCCGTAGAGATATCACCCACTTTATTCAAACTAATGATAATCTTTCAGTTAGGAACGACACATTATGGGGCGCAGCTAAAGCGACAATTAGGGGTCTTTTTATCACTAAACAATCGCATCTCAGAAAGCAGGCAGGCCTTACTCTCTCACAGGCTCATATTAAGTTGAGACAACTAGAGGCGTGCAATAGAGTCACAGTTTCGGCAGAGACTACCTCTCAAATTATTGAGATTAAAGACCACATATCCAGGATCGAACTGCGCAGAACCCAAATTAACCTCACCAAGCTCAAACACTTATTTTACTATAAAGGTAATAGAGCTGATACTCTGCTGGCAAACAAAATTAGGAAAAGAATAGGGGCATCCAGGATCCATTCCATTCAATCATCGGGATCTCATCTCCAAATCCCGTCCCAGATAGGTGAGGCGTTTGCCGACTACTATGCCAAGCTCTATAATATAGCCACGGCTGAGTCCCCTAGAACCTCTTCTCAAGAGGTATTGGAAACTTACCTTAAGACTCTATCATTACCCATAGTTATATAGGCATATGGAGAGAAATATACATTAAAGTTGAATTTGAGTCCCCAACTTAATTATATAACGTATCATACAGGGAAGCGAAGTGTATCAACCCTGTGTAACGAGAATCAATCTCAAAGCTAATTAAATGGGCAGGGGGGTGCTCTATATCCTAGCATAAACATAGACAAATGTGAAGAAAAAATGGATATATCAGAGCACACAATCGCCACAAATATAAGTGATGTATAAGTGAGTTGGCTGTGAGCGAGCCAAGTAAAATAAAATATAACTTTTAATATTACATATAAAATAAAATAAAGTTGGTGAAGAACATTCACACATGTACAGTGCAGGGTTAAAAACACTTAAAAATTGTGAACTGAATGCTGAGATGCCCAGGTAATAACCATTAATGTGGGTTTGAGAGAGAGAATCTGGCAGGGAGGCACCACAAAATGCTCACGGATTGCACAAAAAACTAAGCTATAAAAGAGGATTGACCTCACACAACAGTATATCTATCTAGTGCAATGCTGGAGCAGTGCCTAAGCCTGTCAGAGTCCCAAACAATAGTGTATCAGGTAGTGTAGTAGTTAACAATACTCGAATATCAAATGTAAGATATAGGACTAATAATAAGAAGAGCCCAAAACAAATACCGGACTATTATACACTTTGATTACATATAAGTTGCATTCCTTTTAAGGTACCAATTACCACGTAACCCACATAAGGCAAATAGTTTAAGCATTCATAGAGAGCGCCTGATGCGCATTTCGCCACGCTCGTGGCTTTGTCAAAGGCTAACCCGACTCGCGCCGAACTCACTGTTAAAGTAGTGCTGTTAGCCAATAGGGGGTGAGTAATCGTACACACCCCTATGATAATAGCCAATCGTTAGTAACCCATCCGATTGGGTAGTCTAATGTCACATGACTTCTTGGGTAATGACGTATACTTGGAGGCGTATAATGTTAACGCTTATGTAAACACTTATTATAAGACAGGACTTGTGTATCGGTAGCTTGCTAACATTGATCTAGGCTCACATCAGCTATATTGTATATCAGCTGCTTAACACGGGACATAACCTCCTCAAAAGTAAACATCTTGTGTATAACGAAGCATCTAAATAAGTTTGTGATAGTTGTCACTTTCGCCAATGTAATATGTGGTTAGTGAATACTATATAGTGACCATAATCATTATGTTGCATATTAATTGTAATGTTGATCAAGCCACAAGATAAAGAGTATCAGATAATGATAAATAGATATCTGTTTCGCTTAAGAGATAAGATCATCAGAGCTCCGGTACTATCCATTATCATATATATTCTGTCCGATTGTGTTTCGTTAAAAGAAAAGTCACGAAAGAGCTGACATGTTGTAAACCTTATTTAAATTGTTGAGCAGACCGATAGTACACTTAAAGCATGATGATGATATTTTAATATTTATGTGTTATAACTTTTGATAACAGTAGGATATTATCATAATATCATTAGATTTTAGATTTTCAATACATTATAATAGCAATTAGTATTTAACTATGTTGATAACAGAAGATAATGTTATCAAAGTATCATGACTTTTTCATAATTATACACGGATTAATGTAGGGATATCAATAAATGACCGTGTATTAATCCCATAAATGTATAGTCTTACTGACATCTTATGTTGGATTGACAAAGAAATTAATTAATATCGAGAGGAGAAGTTAATTAGCAAGAAGGAGAGGTATAAAAATAGGCTTTGTTCTTTTGCCATCTTTGATAGATGTAACATATATAACCTATATCGCCATATATCTCTATTATGTCTATAGAGCTGTGGTACCACATTTGTTAGTACGGAATAAAATAATTATATGTGTAAATTATTGATTCCATAATCAAAGAAAACGTAATGATTTACTAAGTATATATAGAAGATTTGTAGTGTAGTTCAGTTTTATCATTCCGTATATTACACTTATTTAGTTAGATGTTAGGTGGGGGGCATTGATATATGTTTACTAAACATATGTTAGGTTACCAATTTACTGTTTAGTCCCTCACCCATCCTGAGTCTCCTGTTTAAGTCAGATTTTACCAGATATCTGTGGTAAGTGTTTATGGATATACTGGTCTTATAAAAAGGAATTATATCCATCTTGTTCGTTAAGACCTACTGGTGCCAAAGTATTTAACCAGAATATCCAACGGCATTCTGCCTGGAGCAGCATGCTCTCCACATTTCCTGCTCTAATTCCTGGTTTAATCACCTGAAGTACTGAGACCTTTAAGTCTGGTTTGGTGCCATGATTCTTGGCATAATGCTTAGCTACTGGGGTGAGAATTTTGCCTTTCTCTTGATCTTTAATACAGTTCTTAATGCTATTCACATGTTCCCCCAGTCGTGTGCGTAACTCTCGGGTCGTTATACCAATATATCTCTTTCCACATTTACACAGTAAGCAATAAACCACATTTTTAGTTTTACAGTTGGCAAATCCAAGCATCCGCTTTGTACCTCCAGTACGACTGATGAACTCTCTTTCATTAGATATGAATTTGCAAAAACTGCATGTGCCACAGGTGTATGTTCCACATACATATTTGCTGCATTTTCTCTTAGTAAAATGACTTTTAACCAACATGTTGCCAATCGTTGGCGCTCTCCTCCAGCTGGTTTTTATTTTGTCACCTATAAAGGCTGATAAGTCTCTGTCAGATTTTAGAATACCACTATGTTTATTTAGAATATCAGTAATTCTATTATGATTATTATTGTAAGTAGTTACAAATCTGACCTCCCTGTCAACTGTTTTGTTTTTCTTTTTAGGGATTAACAAAGACTCCCTAGGTGTTCTTTTTGCTCTTTGGTACGCTTTTCGGATTATTTTGCGAGTATACCCTCTGCTTTTTAATCTTATTTTCAATTCTTTTGCTCGTTCATTAAAAATTTGAAAATCACTGCAGTTTCTTCTTATTCTTAAGAACTCCCCTGTTGGGATTGCATTCTTAGTACTACTGGTGTGGCAGCTATCATATTGTAGAATTGAATTAGTAGCCGTGTCCTTTCTAAAAAGGTCTGTTTTAAGACAATTGTTCTCATCTTTATAAATATGGAGGTCCAGAAATTCCACTTTACTCTCGCTTATACAGTAGGTCAACTTAAGATTCATATCATTTTGATTCAGAATAGATATGAATTCTTTAAATATTTCTGCACTGCCTGTCCATATTATGAAGAGATCGTCTATATACCGACACCACAGATTTATATAGTCAGTATATTTGGACATGCTTTCATTGAAAACAAATTCTCTTTCCCACCACCCCAAGTAGATATTTGCATATGTAGGTGCGCATGATGACCCCATTGCGGTGCCCTGAATTTGCAGGTAGAAGTGGTCATTAAAAACAAAATAGTTGTGTGTAAGTACAAACTGCAACAATTTAATTATAAATCTATTTCTTTCAAGTTTAACATTAGATTGCATGCTTAAGAAGAATTCTACTGCTTTCAATCCAAAGTCATGTTTGATAGAGGTATACAATGATTCAACATCACACGTGATTAGGAGGGAATCTTCATCTATTGTTAGGTCGTTTATTTTACTCAAAATATCCATTGTATCACGGGTATAGGATGGTAATGTCCATACTATCTCTCTTAAGTATAAGTCAAGGAATTTGCTCCCCTGTTCACACAGACTATTTATACTGGAGACAATTGGTCTACCTGGTGGTTTTTCTTTATTTTTGTGGATTTTGGGTAGAAAGTATATAGTCGCTATTCTTGGATTCTTAACTTGTAGAAAAGACCATTCTTTTGGACTAATTAAATTGTCTTTTTTGGCATTGTTAATCAAATCAGAGTAATTAGTTAAGAACTGGGAGGTGGGGTTGGAGAACAGGTGTTTGTAGCATTTGCGATCATTTAGTTGTTTATTAGCTTCATAAACATATTCATCTTTTCCCCAAATGACAATATTACCCCCTTTGTCTGAGGGTTTGATGATTACATCATCCCACGAGTTGATCATTTTAAGTGCTTCCTCTTCTTTTTTACTGATATTCCTGATTATGGTATCAGGCAATTTAAGGAAGTCATGTATGACCATTTTTAAGAAAACCTCAATTTGGGGTACTTTTGATGTTGGTGGCATATATTTAGATTTTAATTTAATTTGTTTGTCTAGAAATTCTTCCACTTCTACCTTCTCATTTTCTTCATTTTCGGTTAATAAATCAATTAGTATGTCTAATGTTTGGAGATCACTTGTGTCATTGTCATCATTGGTACTGTACATTTTCTTTAGTAGAAGTTTTCTACAGTAAAGATGTAGATCTTTTATTAATTCAAATTTGTTCAAACGGGGGGAGGGGGAGAAGGACAGACCTCTAGATAGGACTTGTTGTTGAGTCTCAGTAATAGTTCTGTTGGTTAGATTAATAACCTGCAGTTTATCATTTTTATTATTATCACCATTCACCATCTTGGTCGCTTCCCCCAATCCTCCCTCCTCCTGTACCCATTGTCGGTCCTGTAACCCCACCTCGTTCGGTCTCGCAAGGTTCTGTTTTCCTTTCCCCCTTCTTGTGGGTCTCGTTTTTCTTTGTCGAGATGTGTTATGTCTCTCCCTAAAAAACTACTAGTGCTGGGTCTGTTAACATTGCTTTCTGAGTCACTGTCTTCTACTGCCGAAGACTCACAGTCCGATTGATGTGTGTTCTTAGGTGGGGGTAAGCTATTTGGTGGCCTTCGTCTAGACTGTTTGTCGTCCCATGTGAATATCTTTCCTTTTTCAAAATCTTTAATGTCTCTTTTCATTTTGGAACATTTGGTCTGTATAATGTCTTTTTCTTTTTTATCTAGTTCTTCTCTCATCTCTTTATAAGCTTGTTTAAATTTTTCTAGTGATTCAAATTTTTGTAACTTCACATTATAATCACTAATTTCTTTATCCAACTCTGACATGACCTCTGTCTCATAATCTGATAAAATCGCCACCAATATTTCTGAGCAGTTTATCAGTGCTTGTTCCCATCTGTCTTTATAGGTGTCAATATGAAAAGAAAAAGTAGGAAACAGACGTACTCTCAGTCCTCTAGGGATAATGTGTTTTGCTAGGTATTTATCATACGCGCTCTTATTCCAAAAAGAGCGCGTATGTTTCCTGATTAGATAATTTAGAGATTTCAGGCCATCTTCCCAGTTATCTATTTCGGTTTCTAGAGTGTTTTCAGTGTCGCATGCTAGTGCGAATGTCTTATCTATGTCCCTTAGTCTTTGGTCCTGTCTGTTTTTAAAGTCTTGTGACAGGTTATGTGTCATTTTCGTGTTTCTTTCTTTATACCTTGTGATTGGCTACACCAAAAGTTCTGTACATAGACAGAAGGAGAGTAATTATTCTCAGATTGCTGTCCTAAACAGCTGATAGACGTTAATAGTTATATAGGCATATGGAGAGAAATATACATTAAAGTTGAATTTGAGTCCCCAACTTAATTATATAACGTATCATACAGGGAAGCGAAGTGTATCAACCCTGTGTAACGAGAATCAATCTCAAAGCTAATTAAATGGGCAGGGGGGTGCTCTATATCCTAGCATAAACATAGACAAATGTGAAGAAAAAATGGATATATCAGAGCACACAATCGCCACAAATATAAGTGATGTATAAGTGAGTTGGCTGTGAGCGAGCCAAGTAAAATAAAATATAACTTTTAATATTACATATAAAATAAAATAAAGTTGGTGAAGAACATTCACACATGTACAGTGCAGGGTTAAAAACACTTAAAAATTGTGAACTGAATGCTGAGATGCCCAGGTAATAACCATTAATGTGGGTTTGAGAGAGAGAATCTGGCAGGGAGGCACCACAAAATGCTCACGGATTGCACAAAAAACTAAGCTATAAAAGAGGATTGACCTCACACAACAGTATATCTATCTAGTGCAATGCTGGAGCAGTGCCTAAGCCTGTCAGAGTCCCAAACAATAGTGTATCAGGTAGTGTAGTAGTTAACAATACTCGAATATCAAATGTAAGATATAGGACTAATAATAAGAAGAGCCCAAAACAAATACCGGACTATTATACACTTTGATTACATATAAGTTGCATTCCTTTTAAGGTACCAATTACCACGTAACCCACATAAGGCAAATAGTTTAAGCATTCATAGAGAGCGCCTGATGCGCATTTCGCCACGCTCGTGGCTTTGTCAAAGGCTAACCCGACTCGCGCCGAACTCACTGTTAAAGTAGTGCTGTTAGCCAATAGGGGGTGAGTAATCGTACACACCCCTATGATAATAGCCAATCGTTAGTAACCCATCCGATTGGGTAGTCTAATGTCACATGACTTCTTGGGTAATGACGTATACTTGGAGGCGTATAATGTTAACGCTTATGTAAACACTTATTATAAGACAGGACTTGTGTATCGGTAGCTTGCTAACATTGATCTAGGCTCACATCAGCTATATTGTATATCAGCTGCTTAACACGGGACATAACCTCCTCAAAAGTAAACATCTTGTGTATAACGAAGCATCTAAATAAGTTTGTGATAGTTGTCACTTTCGCCAATGTAATATGTGGTTAGTGAATACTATATAGTGACCATAATCATTATGTTGCATATTAATTGTAATGTTGATCAAGCCACAAGATAAAGAGTATCAGATAATGATAAATAGATATCTGTTTCGCTTAAGAGATAAGATCATCAGAGCTCCGGTACTATCCATTATCATATATATTCTGTCCGATTGTGTTTCGTTAAAAGAAAAGTCACGAAAGAGCTGACATGTTGTAAACCTTATTTAAATTGTTGAGCAGACCGATAGTACACTTAAAGCATGATGATGATATTTTAATATTTATGTGTTATAACTTTTGATAACAGTAGGATATTATCATAATATCATTAGATTTTAGATTTTCAATACATTATAATAGCAATTAGTATTTAACTATGTTGATAACAGAAGATAATGTTATCAAAGTATCATGACTTTTTCATAATTATACACGGATTAATGTAGGGATATCAATAAATGACCGTGTATTAATCCCATAAATGTATAGTCTTACTGACATCTTATGTTGGATTGACAAAGAAATTAATTAATATCGAGAGGAGAAGTTAATTAGCAAGAAGGAGAGGTATAAAAATAGGCTTTGTTCTTTTGCCATCTTTGATAGATGTAACATATATAACCTATATCGCCATATATCTCTATTATGTCTATAGAGCTGTGGTACCACATTTGTTAGTACGGAATAAAATAATTATATGTGTAAATTATTGATTCCATAATCAAAGAAAACGTAATGATTTACTAAGTATATATAGAAGATTTGTAGTGTAGTTCAGTTTTATCATTCCGTATATTACACTTATTTAGTTAGATGTTAGGTGGGGGGCATTGATATATGTTTACTAAACATATGTTAGGTTACCAATTTACTGTTTAGTCCCTCACCCATCCTGAGTCTCCTGTTTAAGTCAGATTTTACCAGATATCTGTGGTAAGTGTTTATGGATATACTGGTCTTATAAAAAGGAATTATATCCATCTTGTTCGTTAAGACCTACTGGTGCCAAAGTATTTAACCAGAATATCCAACGGCATTCTGCCTGGAGCAGCATGCTCTCCACATTTCCTGCTCTAATTCCTGGTTTAATCACCTGAAGTACTGAGACCTTTAAGTCTGGTTTGGTGCCATGATTCTTGGCATAATGCTTAGCTACTGGGGTGAGAATTTTGCCTTTCTCTTGATCTTTAATACAGTTCTTAATGCTATTCACATGTTCCCCCAGTCGTGTGCGTAACTCTCGGGTCGTTATACCAATATATCTCTTTCCACATTTACACAGTAAGCAATAAACCACATTTTTAGTTTTACAGTTGGCAAATCCAAGCATCCGCTTTGTACCTCCAGTACGACTGATGAACTCTCTTTCATTAGATATGAATTTGCAAAAACTGCATGTGCCACAGGTGTATGTTCCACATACATATTTGCTGCATTTTCTCTTAGTAAAATGACTTTTAACCAACATGTTGCCAATCGTTGGCGCTCTCCTCCAGCTGGTTTTTATTTTGTCACCTATAAAGGCTGATAAGTCTCTGTCAGATTTTAGAATACCACTATGTTTATTTAGAATATCAGTAATTCTATTATGATTATTATTGTAAGTAGTTACAAATCTGACCTCCCTGTCAACTGTTTTGTTTTTCTTTTTAGGGATTAACAAAGACTCCCTAGGTGTTCTTTTTGCTCTTTGGTACGCTTTTCGGATTATTTTGCGAGTATACCCTCTGCTTTTTAATCTTATTTTCAATTCTTTTGCTCGTTCATTAAAAATTTGAAAATCACTGCAGTTTCTTCTTATTCTTAAGAACTCCCCTGTTGGGATTGCATTCTTAGTACTACTGGTGTGGCAGCTATCATATTGTAGAATTGAATTAGTAGCCGTGTCCTTTCTAAAAAGGTCTGTTTTAAGACAATTGTTCTCATCTTTATAAATATGGAGGTCCAGAAATTCCACTTTACTCTCGCTTATACAGTAGGTCAACTTAAGATTCATATCATTTTGATTCAGAATAGATATGAATTCTTTAAATATTTCTGCACTGCCTGTCCATATTATGAAGAGATCGTCTATATACCGACACCACAGATTTATATAGTCAGTATATTTGGACATGCTTTCATTGAAAACAAATTCTCTTTCCCACCACCCCAAGTAGATATTTGCATATGTAGGTGCGCATGATGACCCCATTGCGGTGCCCTGAATTTGCAGGTAGAAGTGGTCATTAAAAACAAAATAGTTGTGTGTAAGTACAAACTGCAACAATTTAATTATAAATCTATTTCTTTCAAGTTTAACATTAGATTGCATGCTTAAGAAGAATTCTACTGCTTTCAATCCAAAGTCATGTTTGATAGAGGTATACAATGATTCAACATCACACGTGATTAGGAGGGAATCTTCATCTATTGTTAGGTCGTTTATTTTACTCAAAATATCCATTGTATCACGGGTATAGGATGGTAATGTCCATACTATCTCTCTTAAGTATAAGTCAAGGAATTTGCTCCCCTGTTCACACAGACTATTTATACTGGAGACAATTGGTCTACCTGGTGGTTTTTCTTTATTTTTGTGGATTTTGGGTAGAAAGTATATAGTCGCTATTCTTGGATTCTTAACTTGTAGAAAAGACCATTCTTTTGGACTAATTAAATTGTCTTTTTTGGCATTGTTAATCAAATCAGAGTAATTAGTTAAGAACTGGGAGGTGGGGTTGGAGAACAGGTGTTTGTAGCATTTGCGATCATTTAGTTGTTTATTAGCTTCATAAACATATTCATCTTTTCCCCAAATGACAATATTACCCCCTTTGTCTGAGGGTTTGATGATTACATCATCCCACGAGTTGATCATTTTAAGTGCTTCCTCTTCTTTTTTACTGATATTCCTGATTATGGTATCAGGCAATTTAAGGAAGTCATGTATGACCATTTTTAAGAAAACCTCAATTTGGGGTACTTTTGATGTTGGTGGCATATATTTAGATTTTAATTTAATTTGTTTAATTTAATTCTCTCTCTCAAACCCACATTAATGGTTATTACCTGGGCATCTCAGCATTCAGTTCACAATTTTTAAGTGTTTTTAACCCTGCACTGTACATGTGTGAATGTTCTTCACCAACTTTATTTTATTTTATATGTAATATTAAAAGTTATATTTTATTTTACTTGGCTCGCTCACAGCCAACTCACTTATACATCACTTATATTTGTGGCGATTGTGTGCTCTGATATATCCATTTTTTCTATCATTACCCACTCTGGCCCCAGAACAACGAGATGTCTTGAGCTCCCCCTTCTCTCTTCCAGAGGTCTTGAGAGTTATTAAGAACGCAAAGTCTTTTAAGGCCCCTGGCCCGGACGGTTACCCGGCCCACTTCTATAAGACCTATGCCCAGGAACTTGCCCCGTTACTGCTAAAATTCTATAACTTGGCTAGAAAGGAAGGTAGCTTTGGGAGTGAATTTCTTGAGGCTAACATTATCACCATCCTTAAGCCGGACAAGGACCCATCGCTCTGCGCGAGTTACAGGCCCATTTCTTTGATAAACACGGACATTAAGTTCTACTCAAAGATTCTGGCCAATCGTCTCTCCAACCTTCTACCTTCACTTATTGACCCGGATCAGGTAGGATTTGTCCCCCTCCGAGAGGGTCCAGACAACACGATGCGTCTTCTTAACATACTCACTTCCGCATCACGACTCAGGAGGCCACTCGCGGTCATCTCTCTCGACGCTGAGAAGGCCTTTGACCAGGTCAGATGGCAATACCTTTGGGCAGTCCTTGAGAGATTCCATTTCCCTCCCGATTTCATAGCGGCCGTTCAAGCTCTCTACTCCTCTCCTACCGCCTCTGTGAGACGCTTGGGCTTTCACTCCTCTCTCTTCTCTATCACCAATGGGACCAGGCAGGGGTGCCCCCTCTCACCACTCTTGTTTGCTCTTTCAATAGAACCTTTGGCTGAGCAGATTAGGTCTGACCCCCAAATGAAAGGTGTCACTTTGTGGGGTACCTTGCACAAAATCGCACTTTTTGCCGACGATGTTACCCTTTTTCTGTCCCATCCTGAGCGGGGGATCCCCAGACTTCTTGATTTGCTCACCACGTTCGGGGCCCATTCTTATTACAAATTAAACCTGTCAAAAACGCAAGTATACACGCAAGGGTTCACCAGTACACAATTAGCCCCCCTCACTGATACCTATAAATTCAATTGGACTGAACATTCTGTTCATCACCTGGGTATTAGGATCTCTAATAGCCTCCCACAAAGAATTAAAGATAACTATCTTCCTCTCCTAACCTCCCTCCGCTCCCTGAGGAAGGACTGGAATCTCCAACATGTTTCCTGGTTGGGTAGGATTGCAGCATTGAAGATGTCGTTCCTTCCCAGGCTGACGTACCTATTCCGCTGCCTTCCCATTAACTTACCGAGACACCTGCTTCTCCAATTCCAGAGCGGGTTTACTAAATTTATCTGGATGGATAAACCTCCCAGAGTCGCGCATAGAGTGCTTCAGCTCCCTAAGTCCATGGGGGGCATAGCTTCACCGTCAGTGACACGATATTACGAGGGAGCAATGCTAACCCATGTTTCCCAATGGGGGGTTAGGTCGTCGGATGCCAAATGGAAATCCATAGAACAGGCCTCATTGCCTTTCCAAATTACCTTACGGGACCTAATCTGGACCCCCCCACATTGTCGTAGAGAGTTGGCCTTAACCAATCCTGTTGTATGTGAATGTCTCAGCTTTTGGGATAAAATACGCCACCATCCTCACGTTGCCCCACATCCTTCTCCAGTTACCTCCTTGGCGGGCCTCCTCTCAGGTTTACAAGATTCTCATCCAAATAAATGGGCCCAATTAGGTATCAATAGTATATCGGACCTTTGGTCCACGGCCCCACGTGACTCTTTTAAACAACTATCTCAAATTAGTGCAGAGGTTCAGGTCCCATCGTATTTACCCTTTGAATACCAGAGGATCAAGAGTTTTCTTTGCAGTTGGGGTTTTAAACCCAGCCTGAACCGCCCAATAACCTTATGGGAGTCCATATGGTGCAGGGGAGAGCGACTGTGCAGGCCCTTATCTATCCACTATACGATACTACACGGATCGCAGAACCCAGAAACCCCTAACCACCTGTCCCGTTGGGAGACGCTAATAGGTAGGTGCATGTCTCCCGAGGAGTGGGAACGGGCTTTCTCCTTGACCTAGAAAGCTATCCATTGTACAACGTTATACGAAACCTATTTTAAGCTGCTATCTCATTGGTACTATGTACCTACCAGGTTAGCAAAAATTTTCCCAAATGCGTCCCCCAATTGTTGGCGAAATTGTGGGCATAGGGGTAATGCGCTATACATTTGGTGGGAATGTCCCGTGATTCAGCCTCTTTGGCAAAAGTGCTTCTCAGTGCTACAGGATATGGGCATCAGGATTCCTAGGCTGTCTGCCTCAGCCCTTCTTCACCTAAACTTACACTCACTTCCTAAAAACCATGCGTATATTTGCATCTACCTGTTTTTGACTGTGAAATACTCTATTGCATGCTCCTGGAAGAAGGAGAGAGCCCCAAGTTGGGCGGCTATCCGCAACAATATGGCCTACATGTACACAATGGAAAAGGATGTTTTTTACAAGTTAAATAAATCTGACCTATTTGAGTTGATTTGGGCTGACTGGAAGGAGTCTTACAACACAGACTGGAAGCCTAATGCGACCGCTCAGGACACATAGACCCCCGACTGTGTCTCCCTTTAGTCCGCCCTCATTTTAGTTTTTCTGGATGCCTTACCAGGACAACCCTTCCTCTCCTTCTCTGTCTTAGCCTACCCCCCTACTCCCCCCCATTCTTTTCCCTTTTCACCCACCTTCCTCTTTCCTTCTACCTGACCCTTATCAAGGTTTTCTCGATTCTCAATCATTATGACCCACTTCCCCCCATACCTTTAGACTTGTCGGTCATGGATCAAGACTTGACAAGTCAGACTCATACTCTACAATCTATTACAACCCAAAATGTTTATTTTCACTTTAGATGTATTCAACTCTATGTTATGTTTATGAATGTCAAATCTTTGCATTGGAGCTGCGTCTCCTCGTCTTATGTACATATATCTTTTGGTTTTCCAATTAATATTTTAAAAATTAAAAAAAAAAACCCTCTAACCTATATCCAATTTATAGGCAGATTATAATACAATTAGCTACTGCACCACTAGGACCACTATTTATATAACATAGTTAAACTATCTTAATTCTAGTATTCTATAAATAAATCTAACTAAATATCTATCATAGCCTGTCAGGGTGGTAGCAACAAAATAATTTAGTTGTGTCAGGTCTATATGCTATTAGATATCATCTGGGGATCAGTGTCAAAGGACAATACATCATAAAATAATAGCATATTTCACCAAATAGGTCTTTCTTCCACACTGCAAATCTCTATAAAATTGTAAAATTCATAAACATTCTCTGGGGCTGGTGCAGAACATACCCTGCAAATAATTTTAAGACCTCAGAGGTAACCTAAACTCAGATATACCTTTAACAAAAAATTGCCAATGACTAATAAATCACATCTACAAAAAGGCAAATAGGCCTAAAACAGGACTTACAGAAACAAACAATGAGCCAGAGAACATATATATATATATATATATATATATATATATATATATATATATATATATATATATACAAACACAAGATGTATAGGGACGGCGCAGTGCGAGCAAAGTGATAAGAATAGTTGCCTACTTACAGGCTATAAACATTTAATTCAATATAAAAGAACCTATGTTCAAACAATAAATGCAACAGTAGTATTGTACATAGATATAAAAAGGTAGAAATGTAATAATATAGGACACAGTTAAGAAAATACACTTGGGTGTGACCTAAAAGTTCATAAGGTAATCAAAAGATCCCTTATAATGTCCCAAAGTGACAGGTGTATGCAAGAATTCAGATATCAGCTTCTTCAAATCTTCTATATATCCCCTTAAGGGTGTGCACTTACATTAAAAACCCTCAATCAAATGAGGTAAGGATGATTCAGAAATGCTGGACTCGGATGTCCCCTCTAGGATATACCGTCACTGGTAGTTGAAACTTGGATATTTGTTCTATGCAGAGTGTGGATTTCTAGTGGAGTGTTCTGATGTGCTAAAGCATCTGAGTGAAAGATAAAAGGATTTGGAATTGCATTGGCACCTTAAAGAAAACGGTTATAAAGACTGTATGGGATTCCTCACTGACAAACGCTAGAAATCCACACTCTGCATAGAACAAATATCCAATCTGGTTATTCACGGACAGCGACGGAGGTTTGCATCTTTTGGATGATTTGCCTATTGACAACTTTTATTCTTGATTGAGAATCGAAAGTTTCCATATACCAGGATACCAAGAAGGGCACTAGTACCCTATACAGCACGAAAAGAAAGTTTCAACTACCAGTGACGGTATATCCTAGAGGGGACATCCGAGTCCAGCATTTCTGAATCATCCTTACCTCATTTGATTGAGGGTTTTTAATGTAAGTGCACACCCTTAAGGGGATATATAGAAGATTTGAAGAAACTGATATCTGAATTCTTGCATACACCTGTCACTTTGGGACATTATAAGGGATCGTTTGATTACCTTATGAACTTTTAGGTCACACCCGAGTGTATTTTCTTAACTGTGTCCTATATTATTACATTTCTACCTTTTTATATCTATGTACAATACTACTGTTGCATTTATTGTTTGAACATAGGTTCTTTTATATTGAATTACATGTTTATAGCCTGTAAGTAGGCAACTATTCTTATCACTTTGCTCGCACTGCGCCATCCCTATACATCTTGTGTTTGTATATTTCTTTGGGAGATCTTGGGAACTGCTCCGACCCTTTTTTTTTGGGACAGGCTGATAGTGGGAGCCTCAAAGGAATTTCATTACATATATAAGGGTATTTAAGAATTATAAATACGTGTCTCTAAACCTCAAGAGCGCTGTAGGGTTAGCTTAAAGGGTTCACCCTAAGAGCTTTCTGTCTTTTCTCCTATTATATATATATATATATATATATATATACACACACACACACACACACACACATATATATATATATATATATATATATATATATATATATATATATATATATATATATATATACATATATATATAATCACAACACACAGAGAAAGTCCTGTTGTAACCTTAGCTTTTGTGGGGGGTTTTTTTAGATTTTTTTTAGGGGGGGAGCAGCAAAAGAGCTAAATGCCCTTCTAAGGGCAATAACCAACCAAATGCCCTTTTCTGGGAAATTTGTAGAGTAGAATTTTTTTAGGTAGCATTTTTTTTGGCGGTGGGAGATTACCTGTATTGCAGTATTTGCTAGTATTTATTTTTGTGAGAAAGAGCTAAATTACTTTAGGGGGATTCCCTACAAAAAGCCCTTCTAAGGGCAATTGCCATAGTTTCATTTAGTATTATTTTAGGGTTTTTGATTTTAGGGTAGGCTTTTTAATGTAGGATTTTAGTTTTAGAATAAGCATAACTGTTTTTGTTTAATTTTTGTTTTGTTGTTATTTTTTTCTGTAATGGTAGGTTTTTATTTTCTGTAATGGTAGTTTTTTCATGTAATGTTAGTTTTATTTCAGACACTGTTAAGTTGTTTTTTTTTTTTAGGAAATGTTAGTTTTTTTTCAAGTAATGTTGATTTTTTTGGTAACTTAACAGGTGTTAGATCAGGAGGGTTAGCTGGTCAGGTGATTTAAATGTTAGTGGGTATTTTGCTATGGGATTGTGGTGGTTAAGTGGTTAATAGTTTAGAGGGCTATTTTGCGATGGGGTTGGGACAGTTTAGGTATTAATAATGTAGTAGGGTATTTTGCTATGGGGATTGTGGCAGTTTAGGGGTTAATAGTGTAGTGGGGTATTTTGCAATGTGGGGTTGTGGCTGTTTAGGGGTTAATAGTGTAGTGAGGTATTTTATGATGTGAGGGTGTAGCAGTTTATGTGTTAACAGTGTGGTGGGGTTCTTTGCCATGTCGGTTATGGTGGTTTAGGGGTTAAGAATGTAGTAGAATAGTTTGCGATGGAGGTGTTGCGGTTTAGAGGTTAATAGTGTAGTAGGGTATTTTAAGATGTGGGGGTTGTTTTGGTTTGGGGTTACTATAGTAGTTTAGAGTAACTGTTTCCTCCAGCCAAACTCTTTATGTGAACTTTCAGGTCACATAAAAAGTTTGAGAGTTAAATGTGATTGCGTTCAGGCATCACCATTCAGACAGACATCCCCAGAAATACGATTGGGTTGATTGACAACCCCTCCTAGAGGCCGATTGGCCGCAAATCTGCAGGGGGTGGTATTGCACCAGCAGTTCACCAGAACTGCTGGTGCAATGATAAATGGCGAGAGCGTATGCTGTCGGCATTTATCGATGTACTGCGGACATGATCCGCAATATGGGATCATGTTCGCTCGCACAGTGATAATTAGGCCTCATTGTGTCAATTTCAGAATAACAATTACAGGATGAAGATACTACCTTTATTTTTGCCTTTAGGCTAGTATACAAGTTAATAGATGCGACTATTAGTTTACACTGTCATACAGATGATATAGGCTTCTTAATTGCTATCTAGATTTCAATCCCATGCAAGATACAAACTGATAGTGACATTGCTTTTTACACTCTAAACACCCTGTTTCTATCATTTGTGGTAGCATCTAATCTAACCCAATGTCTTCAATATTGTAGCATAACAAACATTTAAATTATTTATTTGTTTCTGTTTGTAAGGCTTTTTAAAAAATGGTGAGCCAGAGGTAATAGATTGCATAAATCATTTTAATATACCATTAACATAAGCTTTGATCATTATTACTGTTAGAACAAAATAATGCTGTTCTTTAGAGAGAGGAACATAAATCAGGGACTTTATACATTTATTGCTTTTATTAGTAAAAGTTTAACTTAACGGCTTGTCTCAAAAATGTAATCTTCTCTTAGAAGAAAAAACTATTTCATCAAGGGAAAATAGTTATGGGCAATACATGATATTGGATCTAGAAATTATATTTTAGTACTAAATGTAACTGTTTTTGTATAATGTATAATGAAAATGAACTTCAGAGTACAAATACCTTTCCAGAGTGTATATATATATATATATATATATATATATTTATATAATTTAACCCCTTAAGGACCAGCCACGTACCCTCTATGTCGCTGGCCTTTTTTTGGGACTTGATTGTTTTATAGCGCGGTCTTGCCACCAGCGTTGAGACTGCTCTATTCCACAAAGCCTGTTGGAGGGAGGGTATTAATAGCGTGTTCTTGCTAGACTTGTGCTATTATGTCCTGAAAAACCCCTTAACGACCAGTGACATACAGGGTACATTGTGGTCATTAAGGGGTTAATGTCTCAGTACCCAAGATATTATTTGACACATTTAATTATGAAGGTCTTTAAAAACAATTCAGTATGAAATCATTTCACACTTCTTTACTAAGGTGTTTTTTAGACATGTTAATCATCCATTTCATGGCTTTTTATTAATAGCAGCAGCAGCAGCAGCAAACAAATGAAAGTTGTATAAAAGATATATTTTAAGCAGAACAAATAAGACAATGTACTTTTACAAAGCATTTAAATCAATCAGGAGTACAAAACACTTTTTTTTTTTTTTAATTTTGGTAACAAATATTTTGTATGCAACTTTGGCAACAACTCATTATCCAAAACAATTAAATTTAGTATGCAACTTTGTTTTTTGTTTTTTTTAAAGGAAAGTTTAACTTAAATTGTTTGTAGAGCATTAGGAGAATTCTTTTTTTTATATTTAAAGATATTTTATATTATTAAATTGAATAGATTTAATATGATTTAAATATGTACAAAAAATCTTATTTTTTTCAATATAAATTAAATATCAAAACTAAAAAAAGAAGAAATCAATCATATTAGTAAAATGATACATGGACCTACTAAATTAACTAATAAATTAAATTACCTTTCCCATTTATATATTTAACAGAGTGTCCCTTTTTCCTGAGTTTGCCCAGTATCTACCTGCCTAGATTACAAGTGGAGTGCAAAAATGGTAGCGTTATTTAGCACTAACACCAATCAAGTTAAATCAATAGTGCTCCTATTCTTGAACTCATATTACAAGTTGGCTCAAGAGAAAGCCGAACATGTGGAGGTTGGATAGTGCGGCCACTCTAAGTCCCTCTCCCTGTAGGATTCTATAGGTTTTGCTGCAAAACTCTGCTCTGGTTTTTACTTGCATGCTAACCTGAAAGTGAGCTTAAGATGAAGGCGCATTAAGAAATACATGAAATAGCATTGTCCTTCACTCATAAGAAAATGTTACACATACATATAGAAAGATAAGCACTCTCTCAGGAACAAACAATAGCTCAGTAGCTTGTTCTATTTACCACCTGGAAGCAGTTTCCATTTGCCCAATATATGTACATATATTTTATTTTAATAAGTTTCACATACTTTTATTTTTATTATTTTATTCTAGCCATGACATTTTACTTCAGGTCTCCATTCTCGCTATTTATACATAACCCACAACTTGTAATATGAGCAAAATGTATCACTAAACATTCTCTGGTTATTCTGTTTCACCATGGACTTGTAATACCAGATTGCGTACTAATCTCGGTGTGGTCACATGATATTAATAGTACATACAACGAAAACAATTGTGCTCCAATTTTAATGTAGGCTATATAATTTCTGATTTTTGTGTGCAGTTTGTGTTATAAGATTGCAATTTTATAAGTTGTTTTTGCTTATGTTGTTTTTTTAAGGTATAAAAATATATATAAATTGAAAATGTAAGTTCTCACAAAAATACATATTGGGATCCAGTAGTGGATGCTGCTTCAGAGCCCATGTGGAGCCAGATTTCTGCTTTTTAACCTCTCCAAGCACTTCTGAGATAATAGCCGTGAAACATCCCAGGCTGATCTGTCCAAGATGATTGACAACCACTACACTTTGGCAATTGGTTACATAAGAGCTAGGGGTAGAGATTCCTTGTGGCAGCAGAAGATGCCTTGCTCCCTGCAAATGCAAAAGGACAGGTTCACTGTCTGAGAACCTTGTCCACCCACAGGTGGGGCCAAAAGCTTAAAGGGACATGAAACCAACAATTTTCATTCATGATCCAGACAAAGCGTGCCATTTTAAACAACTTTCCAATTTACTTCTATTATCTAATTTGGTATTTTTCTTCTTGGTATCCTTTATAGAATAGGATACCTAGATATTCTAAGCAGCTGCTTATTAGTTGCTGCACATACATGCCTTATGTTATTGTCTCACCCAATCATGTATTAACTAGCTCCCAGTGGTGCTTTTCTGCTACTTAAACAAAAAATACCAAGAGAATTAAGCAAATTAGATAATAGAAGTAAAATGGAAAATTGTTTATAATATGATAGCAGAATGACTGTGGCACCTTCTCTATTCAAGTCTAGATTAGTTCCTCAAAATAAGGTAAGTGGTGATGGGGAGTTTGTCCAGTGATAACAGCAATTGAAAGAAGGTGTAATGCTTTTGGAACACTTTTATATGCAGCTTGTTCATTACAGAAAAAAAAGTTATCAAAGTTTGCTTTGTGTTCCTTTAATTACATCTTCTTTGCTTATAGACTCCATCTGATTTGCCAAAGACAAACATTCCTTTCCAAAATGCACTCTGATCACTGTTATGCAGGTGTTATTCTTACTTTTTGCATGATATAATAATAAACTAGTAACACATGTCCGTTTATGTTTAGCTAAAGATCATTCTTTTATATTTTCTACAAAATCAATTTGCAACTTTAACTTACCTGCAGTTTTGAACATTATAACATTTCATTAAATGATATAAAAGATTTTTGATGTGGTAAAAGCAATTAAGCAAATTAAAATCATAGAATAAGGGACCAATGTTCCAGCTGATTATCTTTCACAGGTGCCAACGTTCGCTAGCAGGCGTAATTAGTGTCTAAGAAAAAGAAAAAAAGTGTCTCTTTATGCTCTGACAATGAGATGTAACTTTTTACTTTCTTTTTCAGTCATATGAGGAATTATACTATTCATTTTTAAATTATACTAATTACTAGTGATTTTAATTCTTGCACTGTTATGTCACATAAAAACAGAATTATAGAATTCATGTTAAGGATGGCATAGATTCAATAAAGCTGTCTTATACCCCAAGCTGCCTCAAAGCCTTTTGTAGAGTTATTTAAAGAGTGAGATATGCCTATTTTCACTTAAATATATTCCTGAAGCTATTAACTTGCCAAAAAAAAAAAAAAAAAACTTGCTTCAATGTGGCAACTCAACAATTGAGAAATTCATAAAGATTTTTGTACCACCACTTGTCACGTCTTTGAGTTGTGAGATCTCATAACTATTCAAGCCTCACTGCATAGAAATAGTTAGACTGTGAAACATACTGGCAT
The DNA here is from genome assembly GCF_027579735.1 of Bombina bombina. Taxonomy (NCBI): domain Eukaryota; kingdom Metazoa; phylum Chordata; class Amphibia; order Anura; family Bombinatoridae; genus Bombina; species Bombina bombina. The sequence goes on along the minus strand of NC_069501.1, from coordinate 731,409,985 downwards.
TACAAAAAAGCAACACAACATACAAAAGAAAAATTAAAAAAAAATGTCACTCCAACATACACACAACAAAGAAAACGTGGAAATAGTTTTTATAAAAAAAATGAAAGAAATAAAAATGAGAGAACTTTGTCAGAAGTCTTGACTGTTAGACCAGATACTTCAAGTAGAGTTTATATGAATTCTAAAAGCTTGAATGAGGTTTAAGTAATAATCTCCTGCCAATTGCCTAGAATGCCCGGGGAACACCCACCACCAGCAACTCCCTTGTTCTATCCAGAGAGCCTACAATGCCTAATAAAACACTTTACAACTGTACATAGTCTGTTTAACAATCTCATTTCCTAAGTGTTGCAGTTGTAATTTTTGTTTTTCTGTGTTGCTAGACACATTTAGATCACAATATGCTGCTTATTTTTTACATATACTATTTTTACAAATACAATTGATAAAATGTATATTTAGTGTGCTGAGTAGAATGAATCACTGAATATCAGCAAGTGGGCTGAATAAAGCAGTTCATTTGGCATCTTATGAAGTTTTCAGTAAGTTCTTATGTGTTCAGCATTTGTGATCAACTTTACAATTGCTATGCTGGCATAGTTCATTTAAATTACAAAACAAACTGTTGTAAATTGGTTAAAAAATGTATATAAAACTGAAATGAACACAAGTTAAAATCTGCTGAAAGCATATTATTTTAATCTGTTTTCACTTCAAACTGAATTTTTAGTATTGTTAATTTCTGCCATGTAATAACTATCTGACTGCCCTCTATATTTTATTCACAAAACACCATTATTTTGTAGAGGAGCAGCTTGCTGAACATTGGGTGCTCCCAGCCAGCCTTCTTAATAAATTGAATGCTGTTTTTGTGAGGCCTGTTAGGTGGTAGCTTACATACCCACTGATGTTTATTGCATGAAGGAATCTCTGACAGTTCATGAGTAAAACATTCTAATCAAATATCATACTTAGAGTTCTGTGTCATAAAAAATGCTTTAATTAAAAGGCTTCTCTCCTGAACGGAGATTTATCACCTCTTGCTTTTGTTTAAAAATTGTACTCGTCTCACACTTCCTAGAGAGGCCAGGAAGTATATTCTATAAGCGTGGTTTTCTCTAAAAAAGTGATTGCTGGTTCTAATAATTTACGGCATTTTTAAAAACCTAGACCTTTTTTACTTCTAAAGAGAATGAGGCCATACAATTTTTTCAAAAACAAGAGGTTTGTAATATCCTTTCAAAGGGATATAAAATCCAACAATTTTCTTGTCCCTTCCACTAGGCATTTACCTGTAATGAAAAAACACAACACCAGAAATGGGGTACAAAGGCTGCAGCTTTTTATTTATAAAACACATATAACAAGTTATAAATAACTCAAAACACTTAAACCCAACCTAGCTTGCCCTTAGCAGTCACAGATTCTCCATTATCCAAATCATTCCTCACCAACCTCTCTCCTGCCAATCTAGGAGGTACATAACTGCTATTCCACCAGGCAAGCACTCCGCCAACCTGCTGCGACATGTCTTTCTTCTACCTAAGGGAGGGAGGGAGCTTCTTCCCCCACGGACCTTGCAACTTATTTTTGGCACTCTTTTTGGGCACTCCACTACCTTATATACCTGTCTGTCAGCCCCTCCTATCCCCCATCCTTCACCTATAATGTCTACCTAGGCAGGGGTCAAATGTAATAAAAAAACACAACACCAGAAATGGGGTAGAAAGGCCGCAGCTTTTTATTTATAAAACACATATAACAAGTTATAAATAACTCAAAACACTTAAACCCAAGCTTGCCCATAGCAGTCACATATTCTCCATTATTATTAATCATTACTCACCTACCTCTCTCCTGCCAATCCAGGAGGTATCCATAACTGCTATTCCACAAGGCAAGCACTCCGCCACAGGCAAGGGCCTACTGCCATGCCCCGCCAACCAACCCCAAGGCCTTTGAAACCCCTTCCTTCATGTTAAAATTGAACAAATGCAGTCCCACCTCATTTAGATGTACACCATCTCGAAGGAAAAAATATTTGCCCAAATCCCCTTCAAACTCGACATGTCGTAATGACAGCCCACCCATTTTTCTAACAAAACCACTCATCATCCTGTTAACTTTCCTTTGAGAGGTATCCAGCTTTTTAACATCCCACGCCTCCCTCCAAGTCAGGCGCGGCTCAATTTTGGACCACAATATCACCAACCTAGGGAACAGCTCCAACAACCTCCTAACATCCTTCTTCATTCCATCCACCAGCTCCTTCTGTGAGATAAAACCCAAATCATTCCCCCCAACATGAATTAACAGTATACCGGACGGCCAGAAAAGCCTTGCGTATTCTATTACTTTAGCTAGCAACTGGTCCCACCTCATGCCTCTGAAACCTAGCCATCGAATGCTGATTTCTTCGGGTGACCACCCCAGCTGGAATCCAAACGGAATAAAAAAAAAATTAACTAAAACCCGTCAGCAGCAGCTCGGAATCCAGCCTCCCCCTTTTTCCCCTAGCGTACCGCATTAACCAAGGCACCATCCTTTCGACTCTCACCGGGGTCCAAGTCCTGTAAACCCATGTCTCCCGGGTTAGCCGTCAATCTCCCTCTCTTAAAGCATTTGAGAACGCGTGGGTTCCCCCACAACCTGAACATTTGTGCTTGTTCTTACACGATCCCCCGAATCTGCACTGCCCATCATTGAACTGGTAGAACAAACCTTTCCTAAGTGCCACTGCTGCTGTTGATCCAACTCCCCCTGTACTCATTCCCCCCGGCCCTCGAAAGGACTGCCCCCACACGGAGTGGTGTCATCATCTCCAACCAGATCCCCATGTCACGATCGTCCCACTTCATATCTGGACGCCCCGCAATCCTCTGGCAAAACTGTTCATCGTATCGCCACCACACCATCCCTCCATAGGTTCGATATGCTGCCGAGATTTCATCAAATTAGCAAAACAATGCAGAGCCTTGCTCCGGGAACTTCTCCACCGTCACACTTGCTAAAATACAAAATGCCCTCGACCAGTTCCCAAAGGTTTTCAGAAGCTTTCTGTATCTTTTCTTCTGCTCCTCCTCTTCCTTCTTTCCCTGCTCTCCTTTTGGATCCTCCTTGATCTCCACAAACTGCTCGAACGGGAGTAACAAAAAGATCTCCAGGAATTCCCGCTTCCAAATCTTTTCTTTAATTTCTTGCGTCAAGTGTATGCCCAGGGGCCCAATCGTACATAAACATGACCTACTCAGTGCAACTTCCGCTACCTTAAAAGATCCCCTGCAGCATTCGCTGTCATGCCCCCTGCAGACCCTTGCACCTTTTGTGCCCACACCCCCGCTACACTGCCTCCTTCCCCACACTGTTTCTCTACCTGAGCCACAAATTCCTTCAAACCTTTCAACAACATTGACACACCTTCATTTGCAGCCCCACTTGAAATATGTGTATTTGCAGAAGTCCCTGCTGATACCTCACCTGTGCGGTTAGGTGCCGTGGCTTGTCCCATGCCGCTGACTGCTTGACTTCTACTCCCAGCTGCCTCCGGTCTCCTTATCCTCTCCTCTGACCGCCTCTCTCTTCTTCCCACTTCCTCCCCTTGTCGCCCCGTGGAGCGCGCTCTGTTCCTCGCCCTCTCTCTGTTCAGGTTGCTACCTCTCCTGGGTGACCTCTCCAACCAGCCCCACATTGGGGAAACATGTGACAACCTCCGCCTTCTGTCAGCCACTGGGGAACGGGACCTGCCCTGCCGTCTGTCTGCTCCAGTCCCGTCACCTTTCTGGCTACCATACTTGCAGCCGTGCACCGCTCCTACGTGTGAAGACAACATTTTGAATGCTGGTCCCACCAGACCATCCCGTGCTTGTCCTGCCCCCACTGTCTACTGCCCATTGCTCTTTCACCCCTTCTTGACTAGGACCCCTCCTATTGCTCTCCCCCCTGCGGAACCAGTTGACATAATTTGCTACAAATGAGTTAACACCCTCATGTCTCCTACCTGGTCCGCCGTCATTGCTCCAGACTCCTCTATGCCATCTCACTGCTCTTCCTCAAACTCGTTATACGAGTCCCCCAGAAAGATCATATCCATTTCCATATCATTGAAATCGGGTTCCCTCTGAGGCGTCCCCTGCTCCGCAGGCTCACCGTCTTTGTTCCTGTCCACCTCCTTAGGTCCTGTTATGAGAACAGGGGGGTGGGGCGGCGGTCAAGACAGCACCACATGTTAATACTCAAACCAAACCAGCCTCTTATATACCAAGAGGGGGGGAGAGACAAGAGGTAGGGGGGGATGAGAAAAGGGGAGAAAGGGGGGGTACTCTATCTGCATCATAAATAAATGTATCAGGTTTTATGTCCCACTATTTGGGTCCGAACCTTCTACTCCACTGATCATAATAATGTGGACATTAGGGGAGCTAACATGAGTGAGGCTTCCCCACCTAGCCTCTCCTACAATTGCCAACATTTGTACCCCTTCCTTTTTTTTTCCTTTTTTTTAAAACCATTATCTCTCTATTGCTTTAATCCGCCCTGCAGCCTCCGCCCACTAGAAAACCACCCCTTTTTATATATATATCCCTTCCTGGTAGCCTAATCTACCTTTTTATTGCCCCCTGCAGGTGGGGCACCCCTTGGCTGTTCACAGCCCACTTGTTAACCTGTCTCAGAAGCATCAGCCCTACTTGGCCTCCCCCTGACCTCTCCGGCCTCTTTTTTTTAAAATTATTACTGGCCCTTATGCCCCTTGTGCTTATCCCCGCACAGCCCCTTATTTTGCTCTTTGTCACTGCTCCGTGCCTTCCCCTCAGGCCCTTTCAACTTCCCTTATCAGGCATCGGCCCCCGAGGCTCCTCCCCCTACCAGCTCCCAACTCCATTCTCTGACCTGATCCCTCAGTTACCCCCCACACACTGCCGCAATTATAACCCCTTATACCTACCGCCACACTACTGCTCCCCCACCCCAGTAACTTACCCTCCTCTGCCGCTCTAACTGTCTGTGGCCTCTGCACCTTCTGAGTCTGCCCTGCTCCTCTCTCCGTCCGACTGGCGATGACGTCTGCCACTCTTCCTTTCGTCGCGGTCCCCTACACATTAATCTGCTCCTCTGACCCCGCTGGCCTCGTCAGCATCTGGGGCCTCCAATCCTGCAGGCGACCCTCTCCTTCCACTCCATTGTCTTGAGTGCATTGATCAGAATTATTGGCCTCATCTGTATCAGTACCTGTCCCACTCCAAGTGTCTGTGTTTTTTGTTGTTTTGTTGTTTTTCCATTTGTGTCTGCGATCCCTAGATCTATTTCTATGTTGTCTTTGCCAGATGTATACTCTATCTTGACTGTAGTCAGATTGATCTCGTAAGAATTTTTCATGCTTAGATTGAATCAAGTCTTTTTTGAGTTGTGCTATACTGTTAGTAAGAATGTTATCTAATTCCTTATAGTTTTTCTCAAGTGTATTGAGATCTAATTCTCTTTGTAAGATTATAATTTGTTCCCTCACTTCTCTTAGTTGTGTATCTTTATACTCTATAATCAGAGTCATTAATTTAAAAGAGCAGTCAGACAAAGAGTAATTCCATCTTTTTATGAACTCAGGATCATCTGATGAAAAAGTTGGGAACTTTTTTATTCGTAGACCTCTAGGTACCATCTGTAATCTTATATATCTATCTAGGGTCCATTTGTCCCATTTGAGTCTCAATTCCTTTTTCATCAGATTCTCCATTGTTTGAAAATTATCACTAAGTGAATTAGTGCTAAAAGTTTCATTAAAGATGTTCTCAAAATCTTGTTCTAGCTGATCTAAATCAGCTATGGTTTTCATTGAATAAAATTGCTGCCCCACCTGCAGCATATTGTCAGCATCCATTATAAGTAATAATTAAACCCAATAAACAGAATGGGAACTCTATTCAAGAGATAATGTAATGAATATCAATACTAAAGTAAGAAACAATCTGTGTAGATAGACATACACCAAGTAGCCTTAGAAAAAGGGGTGTTAATATGCAAATGATCCCTGAGCCAGAAATATCAACACTTATAGCAATCTGCACTGGAATATATTCATACTTAAACAAATGAAGAAGCAGCCGAGATATGAATCACTGGGCTTCTATAAGAGGCGCTAAAAATATAAATACATGAACACAATGTGATGTATAAAACTCCCTGTATGTGCAAAATAAGAACAATACAAAATAAAATGATACAAAATAAAATGATAAAATAGATAGATTAAACAAGCCAGATCTGTTAAGTCCAACAGGTATCCTCAGACGTCCCAGAACTTGATAGGCCGCTCTCTGTCATCACCCAAGGGGATGATGTACTTCTATGATGTTAAGACAAAAAAAAAAAAACAGAGGCGCCACATGTGTAGGTCAAAAACTTCAGAACTTCAGCACAGCAAAGGGGTAACCTTAGGGCATTCCAGCCCATTTCTCCATTCCACCTGCAGTTCCAGTCGAAGGGAAGGATTGCCATTGGGTAGTATTCAGAAGCCCTGCAGGCAGCAAAATTCCAACACTGCACACATCCGGTGGGGATCTTCCATACAGCCAGCTGGTTCGCTGTAGAATACCAGCCTGCTCCTGTTGGCACAATAGAGTGCCGCCAATTTTGTGAGTACCCTTAATCTGCTGCTTTTTGGATTCATTTATCTTTTTTAACCTACACATGTGGCGACTCTGTTTTTGTTTTTTGTCTTAACATCATAGATATATTCATACTTGCATACTCAAGTATGCAAGGAAAAGGCAGGTCATTTTGTATAGAATTATCTTCATTTGAATATCAATAGTATCAAAAGAAAAGAATATATGGAATAAGATAAAACAGTAATAGAACACCAAAAAGCTCCTAGGTGTACCTAGATATTATATCTTAGAGAATAAAGCCTATTGCTTATATGTGCAAAAAAGGAGGGGGAAAGCCTTTCTTAAATCTATTAATGATGGAAATAAATAAATCACCTTTTCCATCCACTTTTTTAAAGAGTTAATTAGGTAAGTGAAAAGAGCGTAAGAGAACTAGACCATTATGTAATGAGGGATGGTCTTAATACTATGTAAAAATGAGACATGGCCTTATATGTGTTAAACACACAGAAATGGTAAGGAGGTGAAATGAAATTAACATGAGATTAACAATGTACCTCTATTAGGTCTTATTTGGTAAATATACTGTTACATATAAATATAAGGTTTGACAGAGCCTTGTGTTAGATATTCACAGTGTTGTTAACTGGATTCTGGAGTCTGAAAAAAGCATCATTAATATCCGTTTATATGCAGATAAATAAAAGATAAAGAAAAATTAATTAATAAATCCTTCATAAGTGTGGCATATTAAACGTATATATACATATAAATTAGTGCTTCAGTCATAGATAAGCACTGTGGCAATAGATAGTCACAATAGGAGGTCACTATACTGAATGCAATCAAACAATGACTAGAGAAATATATATGCAATTTAAGAGAGTGAGTAATGAAGCAATCCAAAAAGAAAAAAAACCAAAAGGAGAAAGCAAAAGCAAAAAACAACATGTTAAATACGGTCAAGATAATGGAAAGAAATGTAACCAAAATGATGTATAAAAAGTTCAGTTTGTAGTCCCTCTGATTATTTGGTTTCTCTTTCTTCTTCCTCTTTTTATGAAGTTATATATTTCAATTATATTAATAATTGTATACTAAAGGTATAGAGATCTCTGCAAACAGGTTTTTAAACTAATTTAATTCATATTATCTATGTGCCAGAAATAAGTTATACTGTACCTAAGATGAATTAATTAATTTATCATTTTGTTTCTGTTTGTATCCTCTGCATTCATGTATGTAATCACAATTGTTACTGATTGATTACTATTTTTCAAGCAACCAATAGGGTTCAAGTACTGCTTTTAAATGTTGGCGTTTTTCTACATAGAATCACTGTCTAAGATTAAGGCCATTGGCCGAAACATGTCAGACTTTTCTATTGAATCCTGTTAAAGCTTTTTAAGAATTGACCATTAAAAATTTTGGTATATTTCATGCCACCATTTCACCGCCAAATGTGATCAAATAAAAAAAACGTTCACTTTTTCACAAAATTTTTCACAAACTTTAGGTTTCTCACTGACATTATTTACAAATAGCTTGTGCAAGTATGGCACAAATGGTAGTAAATGCTTCTCTGGGATCCCCTTTGTTCACAAATAGCAGACTTATATGGCTTTGGTGTTGCTTTTTGGTAATTAGAAGGCCGCTAAATACTGCTGTGCACCACACGTGTATTATGTCCAGCAGTGAAGGGGTTAATTAGGGAGCTTGTAGGGAGCGGGTAGGGTTAATTTTAGCTTTAGTGTATTGTAGTAGACACCCCCAAGTATTGATCTAGGCCCATTTTGGTATATTTCATGCCACCATTTCACCGTCAAATGCGACCAAATAAAAAGAAAATGTTAAATTTTTCACAATTTAAGGTTTCTCACTGATATTATTTACAAACAGCTTGTGCAATTATGGCACAAATGGTTGTAAATTCTTCTCTGCGACCCCCTTTGTTCAGAAATAGCAGACATATATGGCTTTGGTGTTGCTGTTTGGTAATTAGAAGGTCGCTAAATTCCACTGCGCACCACACGTGTATTATGCCCAGCAGAGAAGGGGTTAATTATGGAGCTTGTAGGGAGCTTGTAGGGTTAATTTTAGCTTTAGTATAGTGTAGTAGACAACCCAAAGTATGGATCTAGGCCCCTTTTGGTATATTTCATGCCACCATTTCACCGCCAAATGCGATCAAATAAAAAAAATTGTTCAGTTTTTTACAAACTTTTTCACAAACTTTAGGTTTCTCACTGAAATTATTTACAAACAGCTTGTGCAATTATGGCACAAATGGAAGTAAATGCTTCTCTGGGATCCCCTTTGTTCAGAAATAGCAGACTTGGGGCATGGCTAGGCGGCGGCCATGAATGGTTGCAATATCTGGGGCTCCTAGAGTAAACTGCTCAATCCGCCGATTTAAGCAGTAATTCTGCACCTCACATAGGTAAATAACTCGTCTTTGACTAGCTATAAGAACACTGCATACTACTACCTTGAAACTGCAGAGCTAATGAACTTTGGGACCCAGATCTGGTCCGTTGAGATCTCAGGCGGCGGCCTCTACACAAGACCCCGACTCCCCCCCCCGTAATCGGGGTATAGCAGTCTTCATAGACTGCCCACTATATTGCAGAAGGGAGCCAATTTGCCAAACATCTTTAGGACTTTCGTGTGCTGGAGAGCACTGTGCTAACATTATTCCACAAATGGAGGCCCTGGACAAGTGGGAACACACAGTGACGCAGCTTCTGAAAGAACACTTCCGGAGCCTAGAAGAAGAATTGTGCAGAATTCTCTTCAGCCCAGCAGCTACAATAGTCTCTATGAGCGATGACAACTGTGATCCTGTAGCCCTAAGTGCTGGCTTGCCCGACTCAACATCTCCTACCAACTACTACCCAACTGATAGTCCCTGCTATGCGGATCTCTCACCTATCAGGGACAACCGTCAAGGGAGGCATTCTGCACAGGATGACCCGACAAGCAGCCAAATGATAACACCTAACCATCGGCAGAGCTGGCCAGCACCCGAGACAGAAGCAAAGTTCACGGTGGCTCTGACAGAAGTATTGTGCACTCCTTCGGACACTAAAGCGACGAGAACAGAGGGACCAAGGGAACGGGTTGAGTCTTTTATGGGAGATGCAAACCCTGATCTGAGCGGGGGGAACCCTGTTCCGTTTGATACAGCAAAGAGATACTTAACGAATGGTAAGAGATCCCTCATGCATAACTTTGGGGGCTCCATGTTAGTCAGATGGACACCGGATTTTGCCCCAGGGGATTGTACCAAGACAACCGGGGGATTACTCTGCCTAATGTCTCCCATAATAAACTATGCACGGAAGCGGATACTTTTTGACCCAGGGGAGAGGCTCTGCCCGGCATGACAGAGACATAGCCATATTAAGCTTTGATCCATGGTCGGAAATGAAAATGTAGTAGTAACATACCTTGGGGTCGATCCGATAAAAATCGTCGCCCGCAAAAGCCGGCGACGCCAATATTTACGCTGGTTTGGTATCACATATACGGCGTAACCTAGAAGTTACGCGCGTATATTTCTGCCGTCGCCGGTAGTTTTTTGGGCTATAGGCAGGTATACCAAACCAGCGCAGTTTGGTATCCAATATGCAGCGTAAGGACTTACGTGGCGAAAATGGAGAAAACTTACTCCATTTTCACCTCGCCACAAAAAGCAGCCGTAAGAAGCCTTACGCTGACTATTGGAGCCCCGTAACTCCCTAAACTGGCTGCTAAAATAAACCAAACACCTAACGCATGCGCAGTCTATCTCCCTGTCAACCGCGATCTTCTAAAATAAACCTAACGCATGCGCAATGTCTATCTACCTGTCAACCGTGATCCCCCCCCCGAAATCCCTAATAAAGTTATTAACCCCTAAACCGCCGCTCCCGGACCCCGCCGCCATCTACATAAACTAACCCCCTACTGTGAGCCCCTAAAACCGCCGCCATATACCTTATCTATCCCCTAATTAGAACCCCTTACACCGCTGTCATCTACCTTATCTATCCCCTAATCTGACCCCTTACACCGCCGCCACCTATATAAAAATTATTAACCCCTAATCTAATCCCCCATACCGCCGCCAGCTATATTAATATTATTAACCCCTAATGTAAGCCCCTTACACCGCCGCCATCTCTATTAAAATGATTAACCCCTAATTTAATCTACCTACCCCGCCGTCAGCTATATTATCTATATTAACCCTAAGTATATTATAGTTAATATAGGTATTACATTATATATATTAAATATATTAACCCTAATTATATTAGGGTTAATATAGTTAATATAGTTACTATAGTATTTATATTAACTATATTAACTCTATCTAACCCTAACACCCCTAACTAAATTTATATTAAATTAATCTAATTCATTTATAAACTAAAATATTCTTATTTAAATCTAAATACTTACCTATAAAATAAACCCTAAGATAGCTAGGAACAGCCAATAGAATGCAAGCTCAATCTGATTGGCTGATTGGATCAGCCAATCGGATTGAACTTGAATCTGATTGGCTGATTCAATCAGCCAATCAGATTTTTCTAACTTAATTCCGATTGGCTGATAGAATCCTATCAGCCAATCGGAATTCGGCGGACGCCATCTTGGATGACGTCATTTAAAGGTACCTCATTCGTCGTTCAGTCGTCGGCCGGGATGGATGCTCGGCGGCGGCGGAGCAAAGAAAGAAGATTGAAGATGCCGGAAGAATGAAGACTTTGCTGCTGCTTGGAGGAAGACGTCGCCGGAGGAAGAATTCTTCTTTGCCGCTTGGAGGAAGACATCGCCGGAGAAAGAATTCTTCTTTGCCGCTTGGAGGAAGACATCGCCCGGATCGGATCAGGAGTTCGGCCCGGTGTGGTGAAGACAAGGTAGGGAGATCTTCAGGGGGGTAGTGTTAGGCTTTTTTAAGGGGGGTTTGGGTGGTTTTAGAATAGGGGTATGTGGGTGGTGGGTTGTAATGGGGGGGGGGTATTGTATTTGTATGCAAAAGAGCTGAATTCTTTGGGGCATGCCCCACAAAAGGCCCTTTTAAGGGCTGGTAAGGTAAAGAGCTTTGAACTTTTTTTAATTTAGAATAGGGCAGGGAATTTTTTTTTATTTTGGGGGTTTATTATTTTATTAGGGGGCTTAGAATAGGTGTAATTAGCTAAAAAATCTTGTAATCTTTTTTTATTTTTTGTAATTTAGTGTTTTTTTTTTTGTAATTTAGTTTAGTTAATTTAATTGTATTTTTAGATAGATGTTTGTAGTTTATTTAATTTATTGATAGTGTAGGTGTATTTGTAACTTAGGTTAGGATTTATTTTACAGGTAATTGGGTAATTATTTTAACTAGGTAGATATTAAATAGTTAATAACTATTTAATAGCTATTATACCTAGTTAAAATAATTAACAATTTACCTGTAAAATAAATATTAACCCTAACATAGCTACAATGTAATTATTAATTATATTGTAGCTATCTTAGGGTTTATTTTATAGGTAAGTATTTAGATTTAAATAGGAATATTTTAGTTTATAAATGAATTAGATTAATTTAATATAAATTTAGTTAGGGGTGTTAGGGTTAGATAGAGTTAATATAGTTAATATAAATACTATAGTAACTATATTAACTATATTAACCATAATATAATTAGGGTTAATATAGTTAATATATATAATGTAATACCTATATTAACTATAATATACTTAGGGTTAATATAGATAATATAGCTGGCGGCGGGGTAGGTAGATTAAATTAGGGGTTAATCATTTTAATAGAGATGGCGGCGGTGTTAGGGGCTTACATTAGGGGTTAATAATTTTAATATAGATGGCGGCGGTGTTAGGGGCTCACTTTAGGGGGTTATAGATATAATATAGCTGGCGGCGGGGTACGGGAGCGACGGTTTAGGGGTTAATAACTTTATTAGGTTGCGGCGGGGTACGGGAGCGGCGGTTTAGGGGTTAATAGCTTTTTTATTGTTAGGATAGTGAGGGGGGATAGCGGATAGAGGGTTAGACGTGTCGGGCTATGTTAGGGAGGCGTGTTAGACAGTGCGGGTGATTTAGACTTTAGTCAGGTTTTATAGGCGCCGGCAGTTTATAACGTGGCGCAAGTCACTGGCGACTCCAAAAATCTGTACTTACGCAGATTTCTGGACATCGCTGGTTTGTGAGACTTGCGCCACTTTAGCAAGTGACGGCGCCGCATATTGGATGGCTCGAGTTGCGAGCTGAAACTGCGGGCGACGTGGGTTCCCTCGCTTGCGCCGCAAACTGCGATCTATATCGGATCGTGCCCCTTGTGGGGCAGAATAGCTTTATAAAAATCTGTTCAAGGGTTATATGAATATGCCGGCACAGTTTTGCTTACTTTCTAGTTCCTACCATTGTTTTATAGCATGTCTTGTTTTTCTCCTTAGGGGGCGCTAAACCTAGTACTTAACCTTACCCATACTCCCCAGCTTGCTCACTGAGTTTGTGCTGTGTGGCCAGCAGCCAAGGCATGGGGGTTAATATAAAAGGCACTCAATATTTAAGCCCATAGATTTAATTTCGATTTATAAAACTTTGGAGACCCAGTTCACAGAGGCACTGCCCCAAAGAAGATATTAATTACTAAATATAGCCTACTGAACATGAGAAGGTTATTACTTTTATATCATACTGGAGTAGTGTAAAACTAAGTCAGCTACCCCTGATATTAGACACAAAGTTCAGTTTATATTTTGAGATATGTTCATGTACGGGTGGCATAGTTTACAAAAACTTGTTTGCACACTTTATTGTTACATCTTATTGCATGTTAGCTCTCCTCAGATGTATGTTTCAAGCTAGTAGTAACATACCTTGTGGGGCAGAATAGCTTTATAAAAATCTGTTCAAGGGTTATATGAATATGCCGGCACAGTTTTACATACTTTCTAGTTCCTACCATTGTTTTATAGCATGTCTTGTTTTTCTCCTTAGGGGGCGCTAAACCTAGTCCTTAACATTACCCATACTCCCCAGCTTGCTCACTGAGTTTGTGCTGTGTGGCCAGCGGCCGAGGCATAGGGGTTAATATAAAAGGCACTCAATATTTAAGCCCATAGATTTAATTTCGATTTATAAAACTTTGGAGACCCAGTTCACAGAGGCAAAGAAGATATTAATTACTAAATATAGCCTACTGAACATGAGAAGGTTATTACTTTTATATCATACTGTAGTAGTGTAAAACTAAGTCAGCTACCCCTGATATTAGACACAAAGTTCAGTTTCTATTTTGAGATATGTTCATGTACGGGTGGCATAGTTTACAAAAACTTGTTTGCACACTTTATTGTTACAGCTTATTGCATGTTAGCTCTCCTCAGATGTATGTTTCAAGCTACATAATACTCCTTTTGATTATAATGTGTCCTCTCTTATAGTACTAGTTGACCTGTTCTTATTGATACTCCTGATATATTACTGTTGATCCTCCCAAGATTTGGATATACTCTTCCTAGCTTAATTCAATTGGAGATCTGACTATACGTACTGTCCCCCAACACATTTCCCTACATAATCTCCATATTTAGTTGGTAAATTGGCTCCCAATACATTCATTTGTTTCATCACTTAAGGTCCAAAAGTGACCTATCTTAAGATAATCTCCCTTACTATAATATTGATTACAATGGAGGTCCAAAAGTGACCTTGCCTGTGTTTAAGGAGGAGACAAAATCAGGGTTCGAATATGTTTCAATCTGTGCGCATGCTTGAGTAACTGTCTAGATTGCAGATTATATATATTCTCTAGGTCAGTCATAATGTTAGTACTTTCTTCATCTTATTGTTAATGAGACTGATATGTGTCCAATTTGTTTTCTGAATATGATTTTACATGTATACATCTTTAACCCTGAAAAAAAAGATATTTAAAAAAAGAAAAAAAAGAAATAGCAGACTTATATGGCTTTGGTGTTGCTTTTTGGTAATTAAAAGGCCGCTAAATGCTGCTGCGCACCAACATGTGTATTATGCCCAGCAGTTAAGGGGTTAATTAGGTAGCTTGTAGGGAGCTTGCAGGGTTAATTGTAGTTTTAGTGTAGAGATCAGCCTCCCACCTGACACATCCCTCCCCCTGATCCATACCAAACCGCTCTCTTCCCCACCCCACAATTGTCCCCGCCATCTTGAATACTGGCAGAAAGTCTGCCAGTACTAAAATAAAAGGCTTATTTTTCTTTTTTTAAATGAATAATTATGTAGCTCTGATGGACCACCCTTAGCCCCTAACCTCCATGATCTCCCCCAAACAGCTCTCTAACCATCCCCTGCTACCTATTTGCCGCCATCTTGGGTACTGGCAGCTGTCTGCCAGTACCCATTTTTCCCTCCTCCAAATTTTTTTTTTTTTTTAAATAAACATAATTTTTATGTAGTGTAGCAGACCCCTCAAAACTCCCCTCCCTCTCCCCCTCCCAGATCCTACGATCTTTATTTTCCCCCTCCCTCTCCCTCCCTCCTTCCTATTCATTTCAATTGGTGACATTGGTTGCTGCGCGTGCGCATGCCCCACGAGCCCCCCCTACACGCTTCCGGGACCCGGCGTGCACATTGTACATAGAGGAACCATATGCCGGGTAGCGATGGGCCGTCCACCCGCCTCCCTGCTAATGCTCCCACCCACCAACGATGATCCGATCGGCACCATTGCTACCGGTACAGAGAGGGCACCAGAGTGGCTCTCTCTGGATCGGTTTGTAAAAAAATGCTATTGCAGGATGCCTCAATATCGAAGCATCACTGCAATACCATAAAAGCGTCTGGAAGCAATCAGGATCGATTCCACCGCCTGAAAGACCAGAGGACGTGCCAGGAACGTCCTTGGTCATTAAGGGCCTTTTTTTGTAGTATGTTCCTGGCACGTCCTCAGTTGTTAAGGGGTTAAAGGGACAGTAACATCAAAATACAACTTTCATTATTTGGATAGAGCATGCAATTTTAAACAAATTTCCAATTTACTTCTGTTATCAAATTTGCATTTCTCTCTTGGTATCTTTTATTGAAGAGTAAAACTAGGTAGGCTCATAAGAGCTCAGTAGTGTGCACGTGTCTTTAGTACTCTATGCAGCAGTGTTTTGAAACATTGTGTAATAAATCTACAAATAATGTTGCAAAACAATGCTGCCATAGAGTGCAAAAGACACGTGACTCTTATGAGCCTACCTAGTTTTACTCTTCAATAAATAATACCAAGAGAACAAATAAATTTTTATAACAGAAGTAAATTAATTGACTTCTAGGAGTATTATGTTAATAAACTGCTGAAAGTTAAAGTCATTATACAATAGTATTAATAATTTACTTTAATCAACAATAGGTTAATTTATGGCTTTGCCTTTAACCCCTTAGTGACCGAGGACGTGCAGGGTACGTCTGAAAAAAAAAGGCAGTTAACGCCTGACGACGTACTCTGCACGTCCTTGGCTAAAGTGAGTGCTGGAAGCGATCAAGATCGCTTCCAGACACTATTACAGTAACGCAGAGATGCCTCGATGTCTAGGCATCCCTGCAGTGCTGTTCCGGAGTGCCGGGACCGGATTGATCACTCCCCCTTGAGTGATCACTTCCGGTTTTGCTCCACGTGGAGCCCGGCAGTGCAGCAGAGCATCGGAAGCGATCGGACACGCTTCCGATGCTCTGCTAGTGTGCTAAGTGCCTCGGTGGGTCGAGGCACTTAGTTAGTGTATAAATTAAATAAAAAATGGGGAAAAAAAAACCGCTAATAAAATAAAAAAGCCCCCACATATAGCCCCCCCCTCCCCCATGAGGCTTCCAAAATGGCGATGCCCAGTGCATCATGGGGCCTATGGGGGTGTCCCTAGCCTGCCTCATCATAGGGGCAAGCTAGGGTCACCCAATCTGAGCCTTCCCACAAAAAAAAAAAAATAATAATAAAATCTCCCATTTGTCTGATCAGGTCAATATTTGTAAATATTGACTCTGATCAGTGTGGATCTCCCTCCCTCTCCTCACTTGCTATTTTGTTGGAGAGAGAGAGAGACCTGTATTTTAGCAGAGAGAGATTTATTTCTTTTATTTGTTAAAAAATTTAAAATCCAAAGGCTCTTTTCAGAGCCATTAACCCCTAGCTTGCCAGTGATCACTATAAATCACTGGCAGTAGCACAGCTGCACTTTTTTTTGCTGTCTGTGCATTTTTTTAGGGGTTAATTTTTGTTGTTGTATTTTTTTTTAAAAACCCAAAGGCTCCTTTCAGAGCCATTTAGCTAATTTAATTTAATTTAAAGACTATTTAACCCCTAGCTTGCCAGTGATCGCTATACATCACTGGCATTAGCATAGCTGTACTTTTTGCTGTCTGTGCATTTT
The DNA here is from genome assembly GCF_027579735.1 of Bombina bombina. NCBI lineage: Eukaryota > Metazoa > Chordata > Amphibia > Anura > Bombinatoridae > Bombina > Bombina bombina. Next base: position 731,392,993 of record NC_069501.1, on the reverse strand, counting down.
TTAGGGGTTAATTTTTGTTGTTGTAATTTTTTAAAAACCCAAACGCTCCTTTCAGAGCCATTTAGCTAATTTAATTTAATTTAAATAGTATTTAACCCCTAGCTTGCCAGTGATCGCTATAAATCACTGGCATTAGCATAGCTGTACTTTTTTGCTGTCTGTGCATTTTTTTAGGGGTTAATTTTTGTTGTTGTAATTTTTTAAAAACCCAAAGGCTCCTTTCAGAGTTATTTAGCTAATTTAATTTAATTTAAAGAGTATTTAACCCCTAGCTTGCCAGTGATCACTATAAATCACTGGCATTAGCATAGCTGTACTTTTTTGCTGTCTGTGCATTTTTTTAGGGCTTAATTTTTGTTGTTGTAATTTTTTAAAAACCCAAAGGCTCCTTTCAGAGCCATTTAGCTAATTTAATTTAATTTAAAGAGTATTTAACCCCTAGCTTGCCAGTGATCGCTATAAATCACTGGCATTAGCATAGCTGTACTTTTTTGCTGTCTGTGCATTTTTTAGGGGTTAATTTTTGTTGTTGTAATTTTTTAAAAACCCAAAGGCTCCTTTCAGAGCCATTTAGTTAATTTAATTTAATTTAAAGAGTATTTAACCCCTAGCTTGCCAGTGATCGCTATAAATCACTGGCATTAGCATAGCTGTACTTTTTTTTAAAAAACCCAAAGGCCATTTAGTTAATTAATTAATTTTGGTTTTCTGTGACAGATACAATAATGTCAAAGAAAACATATAGTGCTGAGGAGGCATATGCCATCCTTGCGTCAGAGTCAGATGCCTCTATGTCTGACTCAGACCCCAATTTTGACCCTGCCATATGCTCAGATACATCATTAGATGCAGTCTCAACTGATAGTGATGTATCTGTGGCTGCTAGCCCCCCTGCCAGCCCCCCTGCTAGCCCCCCTGCCAGCCCCCCTGCTAGAAGGAGGCGTGTTGCTGCCATTGCCACTGAAGAGTGGGTAACGCCTCATCTCCAGAGGCCAGATATCCCACCCTTCACAGCAAATGCTGGCATAAATATAGATGTGGCAGGTTTTAGCCCCCAACAGTTTCTGGAGGTGTTTCTGGGTGATGATGTATTGGGGAACATTGTCGCCCAAACTAATTTATATGCCCATCAGTACCGTGCTGCAAAGCCTGAAACATATTTGGCAAAGCAGCAATGGGCCCCCATCAATGTGCCAGAATTTAAAAAATTCTGGGCATTGACTATGCTGATGGGCATCATAAAGAAACCCTCCGTTCGCTCCAACTGGAGCAGTAACCCCATCTGCTCTACCCCCATTTTCTCCCAGAGTATGTTGAGGCAGAGGTATGAAATGATTCTTCATTTCATGCACTTCAGCGACAACAGCCTGTGCCCCCCTAGGGAGCATCCCCAATTTGACAGGCTGTATAAAATCCGCCCCCTGATAACCCACTTTTCTGCCAGGTTTGCAGAGGCTTATACACCTGGAAGGAATATATGCGTTGATGAATCCCTGATGAAGTATAAGGGAAGGCTGGGATTCAAGCAGTATATTCCTTCCAAGCGCTCCAGGTATGGGGTAAAGGTGTATAAGCTCTGTGAGAGCGAGACTGGGTATACTCAGGCCTTCCGGGTGTATGAGGGAAAGGATAGCCACCTTGACCCTCCAGGTTGCCCAGAACATATGGGAACCACTGGCAAGATTGTCTGGGACCTGATATTACCCCTAATGAACAAAGGGTATCACTTGTACTTAGACAATTTTTATACAAGTGTCCTTTTGTTCAAGCTACTGTATTGCTTTGATACAGTAGCTTGCGGTACTATTAAAAAGAACCGCACAGGTTTCCCAGGACAACTTGTACGCACCCGGCTACAAAGGGGGGAGACCTCAGCTCTGCGCCAAGAGGAGCTGTTGGCACTTAAGTACAGAGACAAGAAGGATGTATACCTTCTTACCACCATCCACACAGAGAGGACGGTGGCGGTCTCTGTATGTGGCAGAGCTGAGATCATAAGGAAGCCAGTGTGCATCAAGTCTTATAACCAGCATATGGGTGGGGTTGATCTGGCAGATCAGCTGCTGCAGCCCTACCTAATTATGCGGAAGACAAGGGCCTGGTACAAAAAGGTTGAAATTTACCTAATGCAGATTGCAACCCACAACGCTTTTTTGTTGTTCAAAAAAGCAAACCCCGGAATGAAACAGACTTTTTTACAATTTCAGCTCCAGATCATTTAGGGGATTTTGTACCATGATGCACCTGCTTCCTGGGCGGTGATGGGAGAGAGCAGACTTGGGGCTACTCATTTTATTTTTAAAATCCCCCCTACTGCCGCAAAGCAGAGACCACAAAAAAAATGCAGAGTCTGTACCAAGAGGGGGCAGAGAAGGGACACTGTATATCACTGTCCTGATTGCCCTGGACAGCCTGGACTCTGCATTGGGGACTGCTTCAAGTGGTACCATACAATGGTCAATTTTTAAAAAATAAATACATTTGCTGTTATTTTTTTTTGTTATGTTTACTGTTACATTTTTTGTTGTTATTTTTTTACTTTTAATGTGCCAGATTTTTACATTTCACTAATATATTTTTTTTTCTAAAATGGGGCTGTTCTTTTTTTTTTTTTTTTTTTTTACAAAAACCCCTGTCAAACCTATGCATGGGGGACATAGATGTTCTCAAGGTGCCTTGCAGAAAACAACCTGTAGTATTTTTTTTGCACTAACTTACAACAGTCTCTCCTAAATCATAGTCAAAAAGCAATGTGTGTGTAAAAATGAAAATTGAAAAATTGCCACCATACACTTTCTCCAATTTTTTTGGCTAAAACGGTTGCTTCAAAGGCATCAAAACACACCATATACAATACCTTGGGGTGTCAACATTTCAAAAATATGCACATTCATGGCAATAAATAAAAGTGGGGTTTACAATAGGCCCCAAACTAAAGATAGGCCTATCAGAAGAAATACTCTCACTTAATAACTAAAATCACAAGTCATAAAATTGTAACATAACCTTCCCAAAATCCTGGCAAACCTATACATGGGGGGCATAGGTGTACTCAGGGTGCCTAGCAGAAAACAACCTGAAGTATTTTTTTGCACTAACTTACAACAGTCTCTCCTAAATCATAGTCAAAAAGCAATGTGTGTGTAAAAATGAAAATTGAAAAAATGCCACCATACACTTTCTCCAATTTTTTTGGCTAAAACAGTTACTTCAAATGCATCAAAGCACACCATATACAATACCTTGGGGTGTCAACATTTCAAAAATATGCACATTCATGGAAACAAATAAATTGGGGTATGTTAAAATACCCCCAAAAAGACAATAGGCAAAGAAAATATGTTAAATGTGAAAAACAAATCACAAACGCATGTTGGACATTTGGCATTACACCCCCCGAACAAGCCAAGAAACTTATGCATAGGTGGTATCACTGTACTCAGGAGATGTTGGTGAACACATATTGGGGTCTTCTTTGGCAGTAACACATAACAGGAGCTGAGAATTCATGTCTAAAGTACAATGTGTGTGAAAAATAACACACAAAAAATGACTGCCCAATAGTTTGACAAAGACTGGTGGTTGAATTAGTGCATGGAAAGTGTTAAAATACCAGCATTTGAAATACCCTAGGGTGTCTACTTTTCAAAAATATATGGTTTGATGGGTGTAAATTACATTGGCCGGCTTCAGAAATGTCCTACATAGGACATGGGTGCATGGGATGTGAAAATTCCAAGTTGAAAAACTGGAATGCGCCCCCTAAAATTAAGGCCTTTTAGCCCCTAGAGAACCCAACACACCTATACATGGGTGGTATCACTGTACTCACGAGATGTTGTTGAATACATATTGAGTTTTTTTTTTGGCAGTAACACATAACAGGGACTGAGAATATATGCCTAAAGTACAATGTGTGTGAAAAATAATGCAAAAAAATGACTACCTAAAAGTTTGACAAAGACTAGTGGTTGAATTAGTGCATGGAAAGTGTTAAAATACCAGCATTTGAAATACCCTACGGTGCCTACTTTTCAAAAATATATGGTTTGATGGGGGTAATTTACATTGCCCGGCCTCAGAAATGTCCCAAATAGGACATGGGTGCATGATGACAGATATGAAAATTCCAAGTTGAAAAACTGGATTGCGCCCCCTAAAAATAAGGCCTTTTAGCCCCCAGAGAACCCAACACACCAATACATGGGTGGTATCACTGTACTCAGGAGATTTGTTGAATACATATTGAGGTTTTTTTTGGCAGTAACACATAACAGGGACTGAGAATATATGCCTAAAGTACTATGTGTGTGAAAAATAATGCAAAAAAATGACTACCTAAAAGTTTGACAAAGACTAGTGGTTGAATTAGTGCATGGAAAGTGTTAAAATACCAGCATTTGAAATACCCTAGGGTGTCTACTTTTCAAAAATATATGGTTTGATGGGGGTAATTTACATTGCCCGGCCTCAGAAATGCCCCAAATAGGACATGGGTGCATGATGACAGATATGAAAATTCCAAGTTGAAAAACTGGAATGCGCCCCCTAAAATTAAGGCCTTTTAGCCCCCAGAGAACCCAACACACCTATACATGGGTGGTATCACTGTGCTCAGGAGATGTTGTTGAATACATATTGAGGTGTTTTCTGGCAGTAACACATAACAGGGACTGAGAATATATGCCTAAAGTACAATGTGTGTGAAAAATAACACAAAAGAAAATGACTGCCCAAAAGTTTGACAAAGACTAGTGGTTGAAATAGTGCATGGAAAGTGTTAAAATGACAGCATTTTAAATACCCTAGGGTGTCTACTTTTCAAAAATATATGGTTTGATGAGGGTAATTTACATTGCCCGGCTTCAGAAATGTCCCAAATAGGACATGGGTGTATGATGACAGATATGAAAATTCCAAGTTGAAAAACTGGAATGCGCCCCCTAAAAATAAGGCCTTTTAGCCCCCAGAGAACCCAACACACCTATACATGGGTGGTATCACTGTACTCAGGAGATGTTGTTGAATACATATTGAGGTTTTTTTGGCAGTAACACATAACAGGGACTGAGAATATATGCCTAAAGTACAATGTGTGTGAAAAATAATGCAAAAAAATGACTACCTAAAAGTTTGACAAAGACTAGTGGTTGAATTAGTGCATGGAAATTGTTAAAATACCAGCATTTGAAATACCCTAGGGTGTCTACTTTTCAAAAATATATTGTTTGATGGGGGTAATTTACATTGCCCGGCTTCAGAAATGTCCCAAATAGGACATGGGTGCATGATGACAGATATGAAAATTCCAAGTTGAAAAACTGGAATGCGCTCCCTAAAAATAAGGCCTTTTAGCCCCCAGAGAACCCAACACACCTATACATGGGTGGTATCACTGTACTCAGAATTTGTTGTTGAACACATATTGAGGTGTTTTTGGTCAGTAACATATAACAGGAACTGAGAATCCATGCCTAAAGTACAATGTGTGTGAAAAATAATGCAAAAAAATGACTACCTAAAAGTTTGACAAAGACTAGTGGTTAAATTAGTGCATGGAAAGTGTTAAAATACCAGCATTTGAAATACCCTAGGGTGTCTACTTTTCAAAAATATATGGTTTGATGGGGGTAATTTACATTGCCCGGCTTCAGAAATGTCCCAAATTGGACATGGGTGCATGATGACAGATGTGAAAATTCCAAGTTGAAAAACTGGAATGCGCCCCCTAAAATTAAGGCCTTTTAGCCCCCAGAGAACCCGACACACCTATACATGGGTGGTATCACTGTACTCAGAATTTGTTGTTGAACACATATTGAGGTGTTTTTGGTCAGTAACATATAACAGGAACTGAGAATCCATGCCTAAAGTACAATGTGTGTGAAAAATAACACACCAAAATGACTACCCAAAAGTTTGACAAAGACTGGTGGTTGAATTAGTGCATGCAAAGTGTTAAAATACCAGCATTTGAAATACCCTAGGGTGTCTACTTTTTAAAAATATATGGTTTGATGGGGGTAATTTGCATTGTCCGGCTTCAGAAATGTCCCAAATAGGACATGGGTGCATGATGACAGATGTGAAAATTCCAAGTTAAAAAACTGGAATGCGCCCCCTAAAAATAAGGCCTTTTAGCCCCCAGAGAACCCAACAGACCTATACATGGGTGGTATCACTGTACTCAGGAGATGCTGCTGAAGACATATTGGGGTGTTATTTGGCAGTAACCCTTAACGTTCTCAGTAAATGTATTCTTGAATTGCTATTTTGTCAAAAAATCACCACTTTTTTTTTTTTTTCAAACTTTGGTATAGATTGGTGGTAAAATAGTTGCATGGAAAGAGTCAAAATACCCCATGTTTAATACCTTAGGTTGTGTTCTTTTAAAAAATATATATATGTGAAGGGTTAATCAGGGATTCCTGACAGATATCAGTGTTCCAATGTAACTATCGCTAATTTTTTTTTTTTAAAAATTGGAAATAGCAAAGTGCTACTTGTACTTATTGCCCTATAACTTGCAAAAAAAGCAAAGAACATGTAAACATTGAGTATTTCTAAACTCAGGACAAAATTTAGAAACTATTTAGCATGGGAGTTTTTTGGTAGTTGTTGAAGTGTAGGAGATTTTGAGGGTCAAAGTTAGAAAAAGTGTGTTTTTTTCAATTTTTTCCTCATATTTTATAAAATTTTTAATAGTAAATTATAAGATATGATGAAAATAATGGTATCTTTAGAAAGTCCATTTAATGGCGAGAAAAACTGTATATAATATGTGTGGGTACAGTAAATGAATAAGAGGAAAATTACAGCTAAACACAAACACAGCAGAAATGTAAAAATAGCCTTGGTCCCAAACGGACAGAAAATGGAAAAGTGCTGCGGTCATTAAGGGGTTAAAGGGACAGTCAAGACCAGAATGTTTGTTGTTTAAAAAGATAGATATTCCCTTTATCATCCATTCCCCAGTTTTGCATAACCAACACAGTTATAATAATACACATTTTACCTTTGTGAATACCTTGTATCTAAGCCTCTGCAAATTGCCCCTTTATTTCATTTATTTTGA